>NC_134555.1:17306407-17583094 GCF_025594145.1 Primulina tabacum | reverse complement strand
GCGGACCCCGTGCCCAGGTCCGGCTCTGGGTCCGTGTAGCTCTGGAAAGACAAACCAAAGGAAGGAAGGACAAGGACCCCGTGCTAGTGTCTGTCTAGGTCCGTGTAGCACTGGAAAATGGAACTTTCGGAAAAAACAAGGATACGGACCCCGTGCCATGGTCCGTGTAGGAGTCAGGCTAGCCTCGGGTGAAAACAAACTGCGGAAATTTTATATTGTGCTTAATTCCCAACTCAATTGAATGGACTAAGAATCGATACTTCGAGACCCAGCTTAGACGCTACGTATTGACTTCAACCCGTGCCAACAATCCAACAACCCCAACATCGACAATCAACAACAAAACGACACAAATTCAAAAAATCGACACCATTGTCTTCCTACGCTTCTATTGTTTTCCAAGCCATCCCCGACTCGAAACGAAACCTCAAATATTACCTAAACACATCCCACATCATGTCTAAACGCAGTAGTGATGGCCTAGCGATGTCCAACTAAGCAGCAACTCAACATTCTAGAACACATCAATAACTATTTTTCAGAAAAACGCAGTTTGAGCAGTCCCACGAAAACGATCATATCACATTCATTTTTGTCAAATATTTCGTATTTACTATCAAATCGAAGGTATCAAAAAGTTCAACGTTTTGTATGTTGAACTTTTTCAAGAAAAGCGACCAAAATCGCAGTATTTAAAAAACAGTAAATTTTGAGTTTTAGATCTTAAAACATTTCAAAAATCGATCCAACAATTTTTTGATCAACTTTTACAAACATACCATGGTTTTCATACATAAAAAGCAAAATATTTACTACGACGAGATTGATGCAGAAACGAAAGAATATACATGACTTTTATATTAAATTACCGAACCGACGATACAAACGCGGGAAAGAAGCGAGGGACAATCCGGAACGAACGTGGCCTAAATTCCTTGAAGAAAACTCACGAAAATGCTGGAAAAAAGGGGGGGGCGGATGCTCTATGTAGAACAACCCTAGGTTTTTCTTTTAAAAATTATCAAAGTGAACAATGAAGTGAGTGTGTGTGTGTTAGCCAATATTGTGTGTGTGTGTTAGTGAATTTAGATATATTTAGTGTAAAATTTTTCCTAATTAAAAATTAACAACTAATTAAAAGTACTAACCCTATTAACAAGTTAATCAAATGGTAAACTACAACACACTCTAATAAATCCTCTAATTAAATAAAGCACACAATTGTTAAACTTTAAAGGTTTTAAAAATCTTAAAATCACTAAATAAATAATTTAGGTTTTAAAAATGCTAAGACATAATAAATTATTTAAAATACCTATCCTTACTTAAAATAAAATACAACGTTTTAAAATTGCCAACATCATCGCCGGTCTCATTTTGACGACTCTGGGCTGTCTTCATTGTCTCGGATCTTGACCACTACGTCTACAGTCTGCTGAACAATCTCTGGACAAAGCTCTGGACTTCTCACTGACTTCGTCCCAATGAAACGGAGATATGCACTTCCTTCCGTACAATGCCTCGTATGGAGCCATACCAATATGATTGAAACTATTGTTTAGGTAAACTCCACTAAAGGTAGCATAGATTCCCAAGTCCCATGGAAATCGATCATACAGGCTCGCAATAAATCCTCCAAAATCTGAAATCACCCGCTCAGACTGGCCATCTGTCTGAGGTGAAAATCTGTATGAATAGCAACTTCGTCCCCCTGTTGCATGCAAACTCTTCCAAAAGGACGATGTAATCTTGGGTCCCTGTCGGACACAATAAAACTGGGATTCTGTGCAATCAGACTATCTCTCTGATATAAAGCTCCACATACTGCGTCATGGAGAAAGTCGTCTTTACTGGCAAGAAATGTGCCAACTAGTGCTCGATCCATAACCCAAATGACATTGGATCCCCTGACTGACCTCGGCAATAGGGAGTGGCTTGAGCATCTTGCTGGCCTCTGATGCTCTGCTTTTACTTGCTGACAAGTGAGACATTCAGACACAAATCGACGGATGTCTCTCGCTTCATACCTTGCCACCAATACAAAATCTGTAAATCCTTGTACATCTTGGTACCGCTCCTGGATGGATAGAATACGGATGTACATGCACCACTGCCAGAATATCCTCTATGATCGAATCAACATTAGGCACCCACATTCTACCTCTGTATCTCACAATACCATAAGACACTAGTAGTACACTTCCCTTGGCCTCGTCCTTCAGCTCCCGTTCTGTAACTGCCCATCTGAAGACTGGCCTGCACGGATACGGCCTAGCAAATAACACTGGACTGTCAAATTAGACAGCTTAGGGGCTCTACCCTTAATAAACCTCTACCAAAACCTCTGATTTCTTACTGAAGAGATCTCTGTACTGACAACTGTGCTACGACTGCAATTTTTCGGCTCAAGGCATCTGCCACAACATTAGCTTTCCCTGGATGGTAGCAAATTTCACAATCGTAGTCTTTTACCCTCTAATCACAGTCTTTGTCTCATGTTCTGCTCTTTCTGCTTGAAAAAAATATTTGAGACTCTTGTGATCAGTGGATATCTGGCATTTCTAGTTGTACAAGTAATGTCTCCATACCTTCAACGCAATACAACATCGGCTAACTCAAGATCATGAGTCATAGTTCTTCTCATGCACTTTCAGCTGCCTGGAACCATAAATATAACCCGACCATGCTGCATCAGCATTGTGCCTAACCCGAGCTTAGATGCATTGTTGTATAACACAAATCTCCTTGCCCTAATGGCATGGCTAACACTAGTGCTGATATAAGAGCGTGCTTCAATATCAAAGCTCTTCTGACATTCATCACTCCACACGAATTTATCATTCTTCTTTGTTAGTGAAGTGAGTTGCACTGCTATCGAGAAAACCCTTGAATAAATTTTCTGTAATAGGCCGTCTAGGCCTAGGAAGCTGCGAATCTTTGACGCATTCTTCGGTTCAACCCATTCCTTAACTGCTGCTACCTTAGCTGTATCCACCTCAATCCACTGCTAGATATATATGAACCAAAAATGACCTTCTCCAACCAAAATTCACACTTACTGAATTTTGCAACAACTTGTGACTCTGCAAAACCTGTAAAACTGTACTCATATGTTGAACATGTAATGCCCTAATGGTCATATTAAAATGCAAAGATGAATGTTGCTGAAGGGAGACCGCCCCCGCGCCTAGAGAAGCACCGCACCCGCGGTGCATGGATAGAAAGTTGGCCAATTTTACAGTAGGGTCACCGCACCCGCGGTCCAAGAAAGAGTGCACCCACGGTTGATGGACAGAGAGTTGGAAAGTATTTACAGAAATGACAACCGCACCCCGCGGTGCAGAACTGACCGTACCCGCGGTCGTTTTTGCAAATGTGGATGGACCGCCGAAGCTTGAGCGCAGCCGCGGTTCATGAGCTACCGCACCCGCGGTCATACGTGTTACTTGAAAAATATGACACTTGCCCCTCAACATGCAGATATATATATGATTGTCATTCATTACTTCCTCCAATTTCAGCAGATGGAACGAGAGAGAGAGACTTCAAGAATTCCTTCATGCTCTATTTCTTTTAGAAATTGATTGTATAAGATATCTTCATCAGAATTTTAATTAGAGTTCAGATTTGTGATCTTCTTAACCAAGGCTACAAGAAGAGGTAAATATTGTTCAATTCCAACATGATTTAGATTTTATGTGTTGGAAATTATGATATGTTACTATTAGAGACTCTTGAGATTATGATGTCGTATATTCGCAACCGGGTCGAAGAAATAGTACCGTATGCATTGTTATGAATTTTAGCATATCCTGATTGAGAATATGCAGATTTCGAGAGTATGATGTATATATGATGTTGATTATTCATTGTTGAGAATTGATATAGATTTGTGTTGAGATTTGAATTGATCGGTATTGAGAAACTACGTTGTTATGCCGTCAAATGGTACCGAGGTCAAGTATTGAATTGGATATGTGTTAATTGAGATGTGAGATTGATAGAATATGTATCAACATTTCCATTTCAGATTTGATAGTGACAGATTCTCACAGACTTCGATATCGACAGACATTGTGCGACGAAAGGTATAATGCATGTTTTGTTTGGGGAAGACACACTCAAATGATTCAATTTGAGTTTCCCAACCAATCACATACTAGAATTGTTGTTTATCTTTTGATATGAATTTGATTTGTTTATAGATTTATATCAAATCTCTTGATATGATGATGTCTTGTTTATAGATTTATATTCAAGCCTTTGAGATAGGAGAGTCATTGCAGACATGCCAAACTAGAGTTCGATGGTATCGACGCTTCGGATCAGATTCACTCCGATTGTAGACATTCGATACAGACATGACCGAAGTCTAGGAATAAGACGTAAGTTACCCCGATTGGGAGGGTAGGTGACAGACAGTGACGTCTTATTCACACCGGGATCCCTAGAGTAGAGTCGAGTCGAGTCAAGACATGATTTGTTTGAATTGCATGCTTATATAGATTGGTTTCATAGACTATGGAACATATTGTTATTGTTTGCATTCATGATTTATGATTATATATCAGCATACATACATGTTTTGTACTTGGATTTGTTCTCACCGGATTTTTCCGGCTGTTGTTATGTCTGTATGTGTGCATAACAACAGGTGGGGCAGGATCAAGGTCGCGACAGAGATGAGAGATGGACATAGCGTGGTGATCACGGGCGTAGCAGATGAACTAGTAGTTGTACTTTTTATATGTATTGTATTAATTACTGGTTTGTAGAATATGAATAAAACGAGGCATGTATATTATGTCTGTTGTAATGAAATGAATATCGAATTATCTTGTGCTTGAGTTGTAAACATTTGATTTAATGTTAAAGCAAAATTTAGACCCGTATTTTTGAACAATGATCCGACTAATCCGAAAAGAATTGAGTTAGAGCCCAGGTCCCCACAACAGGTGGCATCAGAGCAGTAGGTTCTGTAGACTGAGATAGAATAGAATAAGCGGGGTAGATCGAGTCTTCTTCCTTGCTTTTGATATGCTAGCATGATTTAATGCTTTCCTTGTTATATGTTGTATTGTATGTGAGTTGATTTACAGCATATACTTGTAAAGACTTAATCAGAACCGATTCTGGATCAGAGGTATATGATCAGAGGAGGGCTGAGACAGATTGTATAGATTGTATCCTAATCTATTTGATAATCAGATATGCTGTCTAGAAGAATACTACAACCAGCTGCAGGTCAATTGCCAGAACAAGGAAGTACGTCGGGTACTCAGATGGACGTGACTGCGACACCGATGGAGACTTTGTTGAAGAGATTTCAATCATTCCATCCACCTACCTTGAAGGGCACCAAAATGCAGTGGATTGTGAAAGCTGGTTGGATGATATAGAGATGTTATTTGAATCCACTTGCCTATACAGATGAACGTAGGGTGAAGCTGGTTGGGCATCAATTGCAAGAAGTGGCCAAGAGTTGGTGGCTAACGGCGAACGAACCTTAGAACATTGAGGTATTGATATTTCTTGGAAAGTCTTTAAAGATGAATTTATCAACATTTCTTTCCAGTGTCATACCGAAAAGATAAAGGGGCAGAGTTCGCCAACTTTAGACAGGGGCAATGGAACATAGAGGAGTATGTTGCCAAATTCTCGTCCTTGCTTCGATTTGCATCTCATGTAGTAGGAATGATGAGGCGGTCGCCGATCAATTCATAAATTGTTTGATTCCGAATATCTTCACCTTGGTGAACACGGGGCGACCCAACACTTATTCTGAGGCGCTGAATCGAGCGAAGGGAGCAGAGGCTGGCTTGATTAGGCAGCGAGGAGCTTCCTATAGTGTTCAGGGTCAGAGACCGCCACCGCTCGCCACACAGTTTCCACCACCTCCTCCTCGATTTGATAGTGGAATCAGTAGTAGTGGGAAGAAAGATTCTTTGAAAGCTAAGGGTAAGCAGTTCAAGAGAGCAGGGAGCAGTTCATCGAGCTCCAGCGGGTCACGACAGAGAGGTCCTGGCCAGAGTACATATGTGACAGGTGGTGTATTGCCTACTTGTGGAGGCCAATATGCCACAGAGCAGTGTCAGGGAGTGATGAGCAGATGTAACATATGTAAGCAACAGGGACATTTCGCCAAAGTCTGTCCCCAGAGAGGTGCCCAGAGATTTCAGAGTGCAGGGTCATCAGCATCAGGGACTCAGCCTGAGAGGCAAGCTTCGTCTGGTCCATTCCTTCCAGCCCACGCCTACACAGTCCCAACCTAGAGCCAGAGGTGGCCAGACTGTGAGTCAACCTCCTAGACAGCAGGCTAGGGTGTTTGCACTGACCGAGGAGCAAGCCCAGGATGCACCAGACGATGTGATTGCAATGTAACTGTTTTCTTTGCGATTATCCTGCATATGTATTGATAGATACAGGTGCATCACATACATTCATATCAGAACGTTTTGCATTGACCAGGCATTGCCTGTCGAGTCATTGTCTACTGTAGTGTCTATTTCTTCTCCGTTGGAAGTGGTATGATATCTGTAACTTCAGTTAGACATTGCTTACTACAGTTTGAGGGACATGAGATTGATTTAGACTGTGTTGTACTTGGTTTATCTGATTTTGATTGTATTGTCGGGATTGACATGTTGACTAAGTACAGAGCCACCGTAGACTGTTTTCACAAGATTGTCAGATTCAGACCTAAAATGACAGAGGAGTGGAAATTCTACGGTAAGGGTTCCAGATCTCGGATTCCCTTAGTATCTGCTCTGACTATGAGTAGATTGTTGCCACAAGGAGCAGAAGGTTTCCTTATTTATTCAGTAGATTTACTGAAATCGAGCCCGGCATTGGCAGATTTGCCAGTAGTACGGGAGTTTGCAGATATATTTCCTGACGAGATTCCCGGGTTACCTCCAGCCCGAGAGGTAGATTTTAGTATTGATCTTGTTCCAGGTACCGTTCCTATTTCGAGAGCCTCATATAGGATGGCACCAATAGAATTTAAAGAATTGAAAGCACAACTAGAAGATCTTCTAGCCAAGGGATATATCAGACCCAATGTATCTCCTTCGGGCGCACAGTGCTATTTGTGCGAAAGAAAGACGGTTCTATGAGATTCTGTATAGATTACAGGCAACTGAACAAGACAACGATAAAGAACAAATATCCTTTGCCTCGTATCGACGACTTATTTGATCAGTTGCAGGGATCATCTATCTATTCCAAGATCGATCTGAGATCTGGATATCACCAGCTGCGAGTACGAGATATTGATATACCAAAGACAGCATTCCGAACCAGGTATGGACATTACGAATCTGTTGTCATGCCTTTTGGTTTAACAAATGCTCCAGCGGTGTTTATGGGATTGATGAATCGTGTCTTTCAGAGGTATTTAGATGAATTTGTGATTGTTTTTATTGATGATATTTTGGTGTACTCTAAGAATCTGAATGAGCTTGCCAATCATTTGAGATTTGTGTTGCAAACACTAACAAATGAAAGATTATATGCGAAACTGTCAAAGTGTGAGTTTTGGCTGAGACAGGTTGTCTTCTTGGGTCATATCATATCTGGAGATTGTATTTCCTTGGATCCGAGTAAAGTGGAAGCTGTGATCAGTTGGCCGAGACCGACTTCGGTGCCTGAGATACGCAGTTTCATGGGTCTAGCAGGGTACTATAGATGATTCATCAAAGATTTCTCCTGCATTGCGAAGCCGATTACCCAGTTGACGCAAAAGAATACACCATTTGTGTGGTTGGAGGATTGCGAGTCTAGCTTCCTAGAGTTGAAGAAGAGGCTGACCAGTGCACCTGTCTTGATGATTCCTTCAAGTACTAGCGATTTCGTTGTATATTGTGATGCATCTCATAAGGGGCTGGGATGTGTTCTTATGCAGCGGGGTCATGTGATCGCATATGCCTCTAGACAGCTGAAGCCACACGAGATTCGATACCCCATTCATGATCTTGAATTGGCGGCTATAGTATTTGCTTTGAAGATCTGGCGTCATTATCTTTATGGTGAGAAATTTGAGATTACTCTGACCATAAAAGCCTGAAGTATCTGTTTCTCAGTCAGAATTGAATATGAGGCAGCGTAGATGGCTTGATCTACTGAAAGATTTTTATTGCGAGATCAAGTACTATCCAGCAAAGTCAAATGCAGCAGCAGATGCCTTGAGTCGAAAGGTTTGTGCCCTATCCTTAACAACGATAGGTGTTTCGAATTTAGTTGAAAATTGTTGTTTGTCTGGTTTAGCATTTGACACAGATAGTAGACCATTAAGACTTGCCACGATTCAAGTTGAGCCAGATTTGATTATGAAAATCAAAGAAGCTCAAAGAACAGATCAGAATATACAGAAGTCAATTCAGATGATCAGATCAGGACATCAGTCTGAATATCAGGTACATGATTTTGTTCTGTATGTGAATGAACGTCTTGTAGTGCCAGATTTATCAGAATTGAAACAACAGATTTTGTTAGAAGCGCACTGTAGTCGGTTCAGTATTCACCTTGGTGGCAGAAAGATGGACAACGACTTGAAGACACAGTTCTGGTGGAAACAGATGAAGACAGATATTGCAGAATTTGTGTCTAAGTGCTTGAATTACCAACAGGTGAAGGCTGAGAGAAAGAAGCCCCGAGGTTTACTTCAGAGTTTGTCTATTCCAGAATGGAAATGGGATCACATTTCCATGGATTTCGTGACGAAGTTACCTCGATCATCCCGAGGCTGTGACGCGATTTGGGTCATTATTGACAGATTAACCAAATCAGCATGTTTTATTCCATACAGAATGACATACCGACACAATCAGATGGCTGAGATATATGTCAGAGAGGTAGTCAGATTGCATGGTGTGCCGAAGTCTATCGTATCAGACCGTGATCCACGATTCACTTCTCACTTTTGGCACAGTCTGCAGCAAGCTTTAGGTACGACATTGAACCTGAGCACTGCTTATCATCCCCAGACAGACGGATAGTCAGAGCGGACTATCCAGACTTTAGAGGATATGCTAAGAGCTGTAGTGCTAGACTTTGGCACTAGTTGGCAAGATTCACTACCATTGTTTGAATTCTCGTACAACAACAGTTACCAAACGAGTATAGAGATGGCACCGTTTGAAGCATTATATGGTAAGAAGTGCAGATCTCCTCTATACTGGGATGATATATCTGAGGCACCAGAACTTGGACCTGATATGATCCGTGAGATGACAGAGAAAGTAAAGATGATTCAGAAGAGGATGAAGACGGCACAGGATAGGCAAGCCAAATATGCCAATATCAGACGTTGACCGCTTGTATTTGAAAAAGGGGACAGAGTATTCTTGAAGATTTCTCCCTTCAGAGGCATTGTCAGATTTTGCAAGCGTGGGAAATTGTCTCCTAGATACATCGGTCCATACGAGATTCTTGAGAAGATTGGCGATCGAGCATATCGACTGGCTCTTCCTCCTTCTCTATCCGGGATACATGACGTTTTTCATGTATCGATGCTGCGTAGATACATGCCAGATTATTCTCATGTCATTCGGCCTGACGAAGCTGAGCTGGATCAGACTTTGAGTTATATTGAGCAACCGATACAGATTCTTGATCGGAAAGAGAAACAGCTCAGAACGAAGACTATTCCACTAGTGAAAGTCCAGTGGAGTCGTCATGGCACCGAGGAAGCGACTTGGGAGATAGAAGCAGATATGAGACAGAGATATCCTGAGTTATTCTCATGATGTGAGTATTTATTCAGCTTTTGATTTTACTGTTGTTTTTACATTCTTTGATTACTTGATTTCACGTTCGAGGACGAACTAATTTCTAAGAGGGGAAGAAATGTAATGCCCTAGATGGTCATATTTAAAATGCAAAGATGAAATGTTGCTTGAAGGGAAACCGCCCCCGCGCCTAGAGAAGCACCACACCCGCGGTGCATGGACAGAAAGTTGGCCAATTTTACAGTAGGGTCACCGCACCCGCGGTCCAAGAAAGAGTGCACCCGCGGTTGATGGACAGAGAGTTGGAAAGTATTTACAGAAATGACACCGCACCCGCGGTGCAGAACTGACCGCACCCGCGGTCGACGTTTTTGCAAATGTGGATGGACCGCCGAAGCTTGAGCGCAGCCGCGGTTCATGAGCTACCGCACCCGCGGTCATACGTGTTACTTGAAAAATATGACACTTGCCCCTCAAAATGCAAGATATATATATGATTGTCATTCATTTCTTCCTCAATTTCAGCAGATGGAACGAGAGAGAGAGACTTCAAGAATTCCTTCATGCTCTATTTCTTTTAGAAATTGATTGTATAAGATATCTTTATCAGAATTTTAATTAGAGTTCAGATTTGTGATCTTCTTAACCAAGGCTACAAGAAGAGGTAAATATTGTTCAATTCCAACATGATTCAGATTTTATGTGTTGGAGAAATTATGATATGGTTACTATTAGAGACTCTTGAGATTATAGATGTCGTATATTCGCAACCGGATCGAAGAAATAGTACCGTATGCATTTTTATGAATTTTAGTATATCCTGATTGTGAATATGCAGATTTTGAGAGTATGATGTATATATGATGTTGATTATTCATTGTTGAGAATTGATATAGATTTGTGTTGAGATTTATATTGATCGGTATTGAGAAACTACGTTGTTATGCCGTCAAATGGTACCGAGGTCAAGTATTGAATTGGATATGTGTTAATTGAGATTTGAGATTGATAGAATATGTATCAACATTTCCATTTCAGATTTGATAGTGACAGATTCGTCATCGAGACTTCGATATCGAAAGGCATTGTGCGACGAAAGGTATAATGCATGTTTTGTTTGGGGAAGACACAACTCAAATGAGATTCAATTTGAGTTTCCCAACCAAATCACAAACTAGAATTGTTGTTTATCTTTTGATATGAATTTGATTTTTTTATAGATTTATATTCAAATCTATTGATATGATGATGTCTTGTTTATAGATTTATATTCAAGCCTTTGAGATAGGAGAGTCATTGGCAGACATGCCAAACTAGATGTTCTGTGGTATCGACGCTTCGAATCATATTCACTCCGATTGTAGACATTCGATACAGACATGACCGAAGTCTAGGAATAAGACGTACAGTTACCCCGATTGGGAGGGTAGGTGACAGACAGTGACGTCTTATTCACACCAGGATCCCTAGAGTAGAGTCGAGTCGAGTCAAGACATGATTTAATTTTAATTGCATGCTTATATAGATTGGTTTCATAAACTATGGAACCTATTGTTATTGTTTGCATTCATTATTTATGATTATGTATCAGCATGCATACATGTTTTGTACTGGGATTTGTTCTCACCGGAGTTTCCGGCTGTTGTTATGTCTGTATGTGTGCATAACAACAGGTGGGGAAGGATCAGGGTCGCGACAGAGATGAGAGATGGACAAAGCGTGGTGATCACGGGCGTAGCAGATGAACTAGTAGTTGTACTTTTGATATGTACTGTATTTAATTACTGGTTTGTAGAATATGAATAAAAGGAGTCATGTATATTATGTTTGTTGTAATGAAATGAATATCGAATTATCTTGTGCTTGAGTTGTAAACATTTGATTTAATGTTAAAAGCAAAATTTTGACCCGTATTTTGAACAATGATCCGACTAATCCCGAAAAAAATTGAGTTAGAGCTCGGGTCCCCACAGAACATGCTCCACATGACTCTTCGAGTAAATGATAATATCGTCAATGGACACTATGACGAACCGGTCTAGGTAGGGCTGAAATACTCGTTTCATCAAGTCCATAAAAACTGCTGGAGCATTCGTCAGTCCAAACGGCATCACTAAAAACTCGTAATGCCCATATCTGGTTCTGAAAGCTGTCTTATGAACATCTGCATCTTTCACCTTCAGCTGGTGATACCCCGATCGAAGATATATTTTAGAGAACATTGTGGCTCCTTGCAACTGATCGAACAAGTACTCAATCCTCGAAAGTGGGTATTTGTTCTTGATCGTTACCTTGTTCAGTTCTCGGTAATCGATGCACAGCCTCATGCTCCCATCTTTCTTCTTCACAAAGAGCAATGGTGCGCCCCATGGTGAGAAACTAGGGTGGATGAATTTTTTGTCTAGAAGCTCCTAAATATGCTGCTTGAGCTCTAACATCTCAGGTGGAGCTAGACGGTATGGTGCCGAAGATATTTGCAAGGTGCCTGGCACAAGGTCAGTTGAAAACTCCACCTCTCTCTCTGGTGGAAGGCCTGTGACGTCATCCGAAATTACGTCAGGAAAATCTCTTACTATTGGTACATCAGTTATTGACGGAGTGGGTATGTCAGGTGCAGACACAATGCTGGCCAAGAAAGCCTGACAACCCTTGTGCATAAGTCTCCGCGCCTGCATGCAAGAGATCATGCGAGGGAAAATCCTCCATCTCGCTAGCTCAAATAGAAACTGCTCCATGCCCAAAGGTCTTACCAATACTGACCTTTTCTGGAAATCGATAAGAACACTGTTCTTCGTGAGCCAGTCCATTCCCAAAATGATATCAAACTCTGGCATCGGCAACACGATCAGATTTGTGGGGGGCCTAAAACTCCTTTCTTGAAAATTTGCGGAAAATTAAAAATTTTTCTTTTTAAAAGAACTTAAATGGCCTCATTCATAAAATCACTGGGGAATCAAGTTCAATGTTTAAAATAATAGCAGCGGAAGAAAATAAAGTTTTGCCAACAATAACAATTTAAAAATTGTCCAACGACTGATAAAAATTGTTTGCGGAATAAAATAACAACTGCTGCACTGAGGTCCTCGGGTGCCACTACTGCCGACCCAAGCTGGCTCACTGGTCCCCGCCCTCGGCCCTGGCCTCATCAGTACCTACAACAATCAAGTCTAGTGAGCCTAAAGACTCAGCATGCATATATCACAGGTAACGAGTAAAAATCTGAATTAAAATATGCATGAGTTAACATATCCTGTCCTGAGGCATATTGAAAATAATCTGTACTGAGCAATTATAATACGTGCATAATTGAACTGGAAATCACTGTAAAAATATTTGCTCCTTGGAGCCTGTACTGAAATATCTGGTAAAATTTTCTGTTGAGATTATGTTTTACGCCTGTGGCCACTGCACTAAGCTGAACTGATCGGTAACTGGCTACCGGGGAGGCTGAAACTGAACTGAGCTGGCCGGTCACTGGCGACCGGGTGGTACCATACTGAACTTATCGGTCACTGGCGACCGTATAAAATAACACTCCCACATAGTGAATGAACCACAAGCCATATCGCATAAATCTCAAAAATAATCATTTTCTGTTTAATGCACGTAAAATAATTAACTGGCATAATGAAAATTCCTGTAATTTTACCAACTAGATTGGATTTAATCGTTCCCAGGCTCGCTGCAACCTAACTGTGCCATGAAAAATATGCAATAACTTAAACTTGACCAACTATGCAATTTACGTTCAAAAGATGCGACTATGACGCCTAATGACTTCGCATTTAATCATGACTCCGAGCCAACTTGAACCGACACTGAACCGACGTATAGTCATGATTAAAATACGCTGAAAAATCATAAAATAATGCTCCTAAAATGATAGGGTCGAAATCTAGGTGAAATGGAGGCCAAAACACGAAACGCTCTTTCGAGAGTCAATTTGGCACATTGCACCGTAAATTCTCGTACGACCTCAAAAATGATCCAAATGACAAACGGTCAAAAACATGACCTTCCTAACTCAATGAGGCACTGTCCAGTCCAAGGCCATGGGCTAAAAGCCAAACAAGAACTCGAACGAGCCTCTGAACCGACACAGCAACTTGCTGTAATTTCCAGCAGCTGCGCAACTACAAGACTTGCGTTGGTTTCGAGACTATCGGCCATTAGGGGCGTGAACCACCGACCAGAGACTCTTACCAACATCCCAAGGAATGATTTGAACCATGGCTAAGGGCCCTAGGCCAGCCACAATCCGCATCACACCATAACTCAACCGAAGGGTCCAACCGAGAGCATCTTGAATGCGTGTGTAGTGTTTATGCTATGATCGATGTCTTGCGTCATTCCAGTGGCCATTTGATTGACCATGGCACAATCTAGACATCTAGAGCATGATATGAACCGTGGCTAAGGGCCATAGGCCAACCAAGATCCATACCAAGTAACAAAAGAAACGAAACCATATGCTGAAAAATGGAAGGGGCCGAATGGGGAAAGGGGCTGTTTTGACGTTTTTATTAAAAACCGATGAACCATGGACCAAGCCACCAAAAGGGCAACTTAGTCACGTCTTAGAATTGCTAGGGAAGTGATCCAACCATGGCTATAGGCCCTTGGGGCAGCCAAGATCAGATCCCTCCTCCATGACAAGAAACTGAATTTTCGAACAACATTTTCTGCACCTATGAGGACTTGCTGTCATTCTGAATTTCCAGCAAGCATGGGGCTGGTTTGAATGGACCAACATGGTCCTAATGCATCCTAATACATGTATACAAGCCGCCTTGGGAGCCTGGAGTCGATCCAATACCTGAAACTCACAAAACAAAGGAAACCGTGAAGCTTGCCAAGGAATTCGAAAATTCTGCATGTGTGGTTTCAAAATATTTTGACATGGATCTCGATTTTTACTTGAATAAACATGATCATGTACTGAAAAATAAATGATAATATGACTTGATTGAGGTTTGAAAGAAATCTAGACATGCCTGGTTTCGTTTTGAAAGAAAACGAACGAAACAACGACGACGCGGCCCGGAGGAGGTGGAGCGCTTCTCTTGTTCTTTCTAGTTCTCGATTTTTCTCTCTTTCTCCCTAGCTGTTATTCACGTTTTTTCTACTGAAAATGGGTCTGATTTCGGTGGGGAGGGAGTGTGATGGAGTGGTTATGAGGGGTGAGGAGGATGGTGCAAGATATAAGGATCATATCAAGACCAAGTCTTCATGCATTTGAATTTTAAATTTTGAATTGATATCAAATGAGTTGGTGGATGCTTCTAGGAGGTAGTGGCCGAAATTTTGCTTATTTTCTTGTCTAGGATATGTCCATTAATTAATTAAATTGTGCTCCCAAAAATCCTAGAATTATCCTACTAATTACATGCAAAGAATTGGTCAAAGTTGATGAGTTGGAAAATGAATCTTCTAGCACTAAGGGTGGCCGAAAAATGCATAATAAAATAAAGGGGAATGTTGATTATCTAGTCAACTAATAATCCTTGAAAGCCTTACTAATCCTTTAAATAATTTAGTGAGCTAACCCCTTAATTAAATAACTTAAATGAGTTCATTTCTTAATCACCTCAAATAATTAAATTTAATCCTCAAACCTCCCTTTCTAACTTAAATGAACTTACTTGCTAGCTAAATTAACTTCTGGAAATATTTCTCGAATCTTAAATTCTATCTCAAAACTCCAACTCCGGTCCGGCCTCACTGAAAATACTGAAATGCTAAAAATCGATCTACTGAACTGAAATAATGAAATAATTAACTTCAAATAAATGCATTTAAAATAATCATGCAATGAAGTCAATTAAATTTAAAAATCTAGAATTATGCATGGCTTATACGTCTACTGATTTACGGGTTCTACAATCCTTCCCCCCTTAAATAAATTTCGTCCTCGAAATTAGAACTCACCGAATAACTCAGGGTATCGACTTCTCATCTCCGGCTCAGACTCCCACGTAGCTTCCTCCTCTGAATGGTTGAGCCATTTGACTTTGACTCGCTTAACCAACTTGTTCCGAAGTTTCTTCTCCTGTCTGTCTAGGATCTGCACGGGTCTCTCCTCATAAGATAAGTTCGGAGTAAGCTGCAACGGCTCGAAATTCAGCACATGCGAAGGATTTGCCATATACTTCCTCAGCATGGAGACGTGAAAGACATTGTGTACTCCGGCAAGATTCGGCGGAAGAGCCACACGATAAGCAAGCATCCCAACTCTGTCAAGGATCTCAAACGGTCCAATGAATCTCGGACTGAGCTTCCCTTTCTTGCCAAATCTCATGACACCCTTCATAGGTGCCACTTTCACGAAGACATGATCGCCCACTGCAAACTCTAACTCTCTCCTCCGCTGATCGGCATAACTCTTCTGTCGGCTCTGAGCAGTCCTCATCCTATCACGGATCTTGACTACTACATCTACTGCCTGCTGAACAATCTCTGGACCCAACTCTGCTCTCTCTCCTACTTCATCCCAATGAACAGGAGATATACACTTGCGGCCATACAGCGCTTCATACGGAGCCATACCTATAGACGACTGGAAACTGTTGTTATAGGTGAACTCTACCAATGGTAAGTTCGACTCCCAACTCCCAGAGAAATCAATGACGCAAGCACGGAGAAGATCCTCTAAGATCTGAATAACTCGCTCCGACTGTCCATCTGTCTGCGGATGGAAAGCTGTGCTAAACAGCAACTTCGTACCCATAGTCGAATGCAAACTCTTCCAAAACGAGGAAGTGAATCTGGGATCTCTGTCGGATATGATTGAAACTGGAATACCATGGAGTCGGACTATCTCTCGGATATACAACTCTGCATACTGAACCATGGTGAAAGTCGTCTTAATAGGCAAGAAGTGCGCTGATTTGGTAAGACGATCTACAATCACCCAGATAGCATTCGATCCTCTGGCTGACCTCGGCAATCCGGTCACAAAGTCCATGGTAATGTTCTCCCACTTCCACTCGGGAATAGGAAGAGGCTTGAGCAAACCTGCTGGTCTCTGATGCTCGGCCTTCACTAACTGGCAAGTCAGGCACTCGGATACAAAACGCCTGATGTCCTTCTTCATCCCTGGCCACCAATACAATAGTTGCAGATCTTTGTACATCTTCGTACTCCCAGGGTGAATGGAGTACGGGGACGTATGGGCCTCTGATAAGATCTCTGCTCGGATAGAATCACTGTTGGGAACCCATATCCTATCTCGGTATCTCACAATACCGTCGTTGACTGTATACAAAACACTGCCCTTGGCTTCATCTCTCTTCTTCCACTGTGCCAACTGCTCATCTGCTGCCTGACCGCTGCGAATACGGTCAATAAGAGAGGACTGGATAGTCAAGGTAGATAAACGAGGAACTCTACCTCGAGGATAAGTCTCAAGATCAAACCTCTGCATCTCAATCTGAAGAGGTTTCTGCATCGTCAAATGAGCCATCACTGCGACTTTCCTTCTCAAAGCATCCGCAACTACATTAGCTTTACCCGGGTGGTAGCTAATGTCACAATCGTAGTCTTTCACAAGCTCCAACCAACGCCTCTGACGCATGTTCAGCTCCTTCTGCGTAAAGAAATACTTGAGGCTCTTATGGTCGGTAAAGATCTGACACTTCTCTCCATACAGATAGTGCCTCCAAATCTTCAAAGCAAAAACTACGGCCGCTAACTCCAGATCATGGGTAGGGTAATTCTTCTCGTGGATTTTCAGCTGTCGAGAAGCATACGCTATCACTCTCCCATGCTGCATCAAAACTGCACCTAAACCAAGCTTCGAAGCATCGGTATAAAGGACAAACTCGCCAGATCTTGACGGTACAGCCAAAACGGGTGCTGAGATAAGAGCTTGCTTCAAAGTATCGAAGCTCTTCTGACACTCCTCGCTCCACACAAACTTCACATTTTTCTTTGTCAGTGCTGTGAGTGGAACGGCAATAGAGGAAAATCCTTGGATGAATTTTCTGTAATATCCTGCTAGCCCAAGAAAACTGCGGATCTCTGATGCATTCTGAGGCACAACCCAATCTCTGACTGCTACAACTTTCGCCGGGTCTACCTCAATGCCACTGTTAGAAACAATGTGGCCCAAGAACGCCACCTTCCCTAACCAGAATTCGCACTTACTGAACTTTGCGAATAGTTTATGTTTCTGCAATGTCTGCAACACTGTGGTCAGATTCCTGCTGTGCTCCTCCCGACTCTTGGAGTAGACGAGAATGTCATCTATGAACACTATCACAAACTGGTCGAGGTACGGCTGAAATACACGATTCATTAGATCCATGAAGATCGCTGGCGCATTCGTCAGATCGAACGGCATCACTAGGAACTCGTAGTGGCCATAACGAGTCCTGAAAGCTGTCTTCGAGACATCAGCATCTCTCACCCTCAACTGGTGATAACCGGAACGCGGATCTATCTTGGAGAAAATCGAAGCTCCCTGCAACTGGTCAAACAGATCCTCAATCCTCGGCAGTGGGTATTTATTCTTCACTGTAACCCTGTTCAACTCCCGGTAGTCAATGCAAGGCCTCATCGAGCCATCCTTCTTTTTCACGAATAAGACCGGCGCGCCCCATGGAGAAAAGCTCGGGCGAATGAACTCCTTGTCGAGAAGTTCCTGGATCTGCTTCTTAAGCTCTGCCATCTCTGTCGGTGCTAGTCGGTACGGCGCTTTGGATATCGGAGCCGTACCTGACATAAGCTCAATGGAAAACTCCACCTCTCTCTCTGGTGGCATACCAGAGACGTCTTCGGGAAAAACATCTAAGAAATCTCTAACTATCGGAACATCTGAGGCTGACTGGCTGGGTTCCTCGGGGACAGATAAAAAGGTTGCTAGAAATGCCCGACACCCTCTGTTCATGATCTTCCTAGCCTGAACATATGGAATAATGCGCGGTAAAGAAAAGTACCTGTCCGGCTCAAATAAGAACTGCTCCATTCCAGGCGGTCGGACAAGAACGGATCTCCGCTGGAAGTCTATCAACACTCTGTTCCTCAATAGCCAGTCCATCTCTAGGATGATGTCAAATTCCGGCATCGGTAGCACGATCAGATCCGCATAAACAAGATTACCGTGCAGCTCAAGGTCTATATCTCGGATAACATTGGTAGCTGCCATCTCCTCGCCTGACGGCAACACTACTGAAAAGGCTGTATCTAGCCCAATGGTCTGGATCTTGAGAAAGTTTGCAAAGACCTTCGAAATAAAGGAGTGAGTGGCCCCTGAATCTATCAAGGCCTTGGTAGCGGAACCAGATATAAAAATTCTCCCTGAAAGAGCGGAGTTCTAAGTTGAATCCCACTACAAGATCTAAACTTATAGACATGCAAAGGTCAAGGTTCCTCTAGCTTAATTTCCCCGAAATAAATCTGAGTAGAGCATGCAATCCTATAACATTTCTAAGTTCAAAAATCTAAATCCCGATTCCCAAAATGCTGAAATTCGAAGAATAACTTAAAGTTTAAAGGTACCTGTCAACAACATAGTCTCCGGGTTGGTTTCCGCAGCATGGAGAGCAAAAACTCTGCCTTGGGTAGGCAGATTCCTTTGAGGGCACTGCAGCAACATGTGGTCTGGACTGCCACACTTAAAACACTTTCCTGAGCCAGCCATACATGCTCCAGGATGGCGACGTGAGCACCTGGGACAAACTGGGTGCTCCTGAGTCCTCGGGGCTGGGCGTCCCCGCTGCTGCTGCTGGCCTCGGTTCCTGGGCGGTCCATGAAAAGGCCTCTTATTCTGCTGCTGATGCTGATGAGGAGGAGGGCGGTGCGGTGCCTGGACTGGGCGCTTGCCCTGGCGATCCCTCTCGATATCCCGCAGATCCTGCTCTGCGGCTAAGGCCTTGGAGACGGCAATCTCATAAGTAGCAGGGTCAGATACCCTAACATCCCGGCGCAAGATCGGCCGTAAGCCCACCAGGAAGTGCATCAGCTTGGCTCTGGCATCATTCGCTATCAGGGGCACAAAGTGAAAGCCCCTCTCGAACTTACGGATAAACTCCGTAACCGACATATCCCCCTGTCTCAGACTCATGAACTCGGTGGTCAGCCTGGTGTGAACCTCCTCAACAAAATACTTGGAGTAGAAAACCTCCGTAAAGCGGGTCCAAGAAGGTGTAGTCAATGTCAGGGCTACCGAAGCTCCTTCCCACCATAAGCGGGCGTCTCCAGTGAACAGGTAGGTGGCACATCGGACTCGGTCTGCGTCCCCCAGCTCCATAAAATCGAAGATAACCTCGAGGGATTTGATCCATCCCTCGGCAACCATGGGGTCAGATGCCCCAGAGAATTCCTTCGGGCGCATCTTCATGAATCGCTCATACACTGCCTCGGGCCCTGTCGGCCTGGCTGCGGCTGCGGCTACGGCTACGGCATTGCCCCCCGCAAACTGTGCGAAGAACTGTGCCATCCCAGCTAACATCTGGGCACTCATGTCCGGTGGTGGCGGTGGAGGAGGTGGTAGGTCTCCCTCCGGTCTATGCTCCTCTCTGTCCTCTCGGCGAGGCTCCACCTCTCTGTTGCGCTCTAAAATGCGTCTAGGGGGCATACTGTTCCAACATAACCCATACGTAACTAACATGCAAAATTCCATACTTTATTTTTAAATGAACACTGAAGTACTGAAAATCTGGAAGCATGCTGACAAAATAATTCATGCTTTAACTGAAATACTGAACAAAATGCTGAACTGAAAAACTTACAGACCAAAGGCGTGGCTTCGTGAGCTTCTCGCGGTCAGTAGTAGTGAAACCCTATACAGAACCACCGCTCTGATACCAACTGTGAGGGGCCTAAAACTCCTTTTTTGAAAATTTGCGGAAAATTAAAAATTTTTCTTTTTAAAAGAACTTAAATGGCCTCATTCATAAAATCACTGGGAAATCAAGTTCAATGTTTAAAATAATAGCAGCGGAAGAAAATAAAGTTTTGCCAACAATAACAATTTAAAAATTGTCCAACGACTGATAAAAATTGTTTGCGGAATAAAATAACAACTGCTGCACTGAGGTCCTCGGGTGCCACTACTGCCGACCCAAGCTGGCTCACTGGTCCCCGCCCTCGGCCCTGGCCTCATCAGTACCTACAACAATCAAGTCTAGTGAGCCTAAAGACTCAGCATGCATATATCACAGGTAACGAGTAAAAATCTGAATTAAAAATATGCATGAGTTAACATATCCTGTCCTGAGGCATACTGAAAATAATCTGTACTGAGCAATTATAATACGTGCATAATTGAACTGGAAATCACTGTAAAAATATTTGCTCCTTGGAGCCTGTACTGAAATATCTGGTAAAATTTTCTGTTGAGATTATGTTTTACGCCTGTGGCCACTGCACTAAGCTGAACTGATCGGTAACTGGCTACCGGGGAGGCTGAAACTGAACTGAGCTGGCCGGTCACTGGCGACCGGGTGGTACCATACTGAACTGATCGGTCACTGGCGACCGTATAAAATAACACTCCCACATAGTGAATGAACCACAAGCCATATCGCATAAATCTCAAAAATAATCATTTTCTGTTTAATGCACGTAAAATAATTAACTGACATAATGAAAATTCCTGTAATTTTACCAACTGGATTGGATTGGATCGTTCCCAGGCTCGCTGCAACCTAACTGTGCCATGAAAAATATGCAATAGCTTAAACTCGACCAACTATGCAATTTACGTTCAAAAGATGCGACTATGACGCCTAATGACTTCGCATTTAATCATGACTCCGAGCCAACTTGAACCGACAATGAACCGACGTATAGTCATGATTAAAATACGCTGAAAAATCATAAAATAATGCTCCTAAAATGATAGGGTCGAAATCTAGGTGAAATGGAGGCCAAAACACGAAACGCTCTTTCGAGAGTCAATTTGGCACATTGCACCGTAAATTCTCGTACGACCTCAAAAATGATCCAAATGACAAACGGTCAAAAACATGACCTTCCTAACTCAATGAGGCACTGTCCAGTCCAAGGCCATGGGCTAAAAGCCAACTAAGAACTCGAACGAGCCTCTGAACCGACACAGCAACTTGCTGTAATTTCCAGCAGCTGCGCAACTACAAGACTTGCGTTGGTTTCGAGACAATCGGCCATTAGGGGCGTGAAACACCGACCAGAGACTCTTACCAACATCCCAAGGAATGATTTGAACCATGGCTAATGGCCCTAGGCCAGCCACAATCCGCATCACACCATAACTCAACCGAAGGGTCCAACCGAGAGCATCTTGAATGCGTGTGTAGTGTTTATGCTATGATCGATGTCTTGCGTCATTCCAGTGGCCATTTGATTGACCATGGCACGATCTAGACATCTAGGAGCATGATATGAACCGTGGCTAAGGGCCATAGGCCAACCAAGATCCATACCAAGCAACAAAAGAAACGAAACCATATGCTGAAAAATGGAAGGGGCCGAATGGGGAAAGGGGCTGTTTTGACGTTTTTATTAAAAACCGATGAACCATGGACCAAGCCACCAAAAGGGCAACTTAGTCACGTCTTAGACTTGCTAGGGAAGTGATCCAACCATGGCTATAGGCCCTTGGGGCAGCCAAGATCAGATCCCTCCTCCATGACAAGAAACTGAATTTTCGAACAACATTTTCTGCACCTATGAGGACTTGCTGTCATTCTGAATTTCCAGCAAGCATGGGGCTGGTTTGAATGGACCAACATGGTCCTAATGCATCCTACTAGATATATACAAGACGCCTTGGGAGCCTGGAGTCGATCCAATACCTGAAACTCACAAAACAAAGGAAACCGTGAAGCTTGCCAAGGAATTCGAAAATTCTGCATGTGTGGTTTCAAAATATTTTGACATGGATCTTGATTTTTAGTTGAATAAACATGATCATGTACTGAAAAATAAATGATAATATGACTTGATTGAGGTTTGAAAGAAATCTAGACATGCCTGGTTTCGTTTTGAAAGAAAACGAACGAAACAACGACGACGCGGCACGGAGGAGGTGGAGCGCTTCTCTTGTTCTTTCTAGTTCTCGATTTTTCTCTCTTTCTCCCTAGCTGTTATTCACGTTTTTTCTACTGAAAATGGGTCTGATTTCGGTGGGGAGGGAGTGTGATGGAGTTGTTATGAGGGGTGAGGAGGATGTTGCAAGATATAAGGATCATATCAAGACCAAGTCTTCATGCATTTGAATTTTAAATTTTGAATTGATATCAAATGAGTTGGTGGATGCTTCTAGGAGGTAGTGGCCGAAATTTTGCTTATTTTCTAGTCTAGGATATGTCCATTAATTAATTAAATTGTGCTCCAAAAAATCCTAGAATTATCCTACTAATTACATGCAAAGAATTGGTCAAAGTTGATGAGTTGGAAAATGAATCTTCTAGCACTAAGGATGGCCGAAAAATGCATAATAAAATAAAGGGGAATGTTGATTATCTAGTCAACTAATAATCCTTGAAAGCCTTACTAATCCTTTAAATAATTTAGTGAGCTAACCCCTTAATTAAATAACTTAAATGAGTTCATTTCTTAATCACCTCAAATAATTAAATTTAATCCTCAAACCTCCCTTTCTAACTTAAATGAACTTACTTGCTAGCTAAATTAACTTCTGGAAATATTTCTCGAATCTTAAATTCTATCTCAAAACTCCAACTCCGGTCCGGCCTCACTGAAAATACTGAAATGCTAAAAATCAATGTACTGAACTGAAATAATGAAATAATTAACTTCAAATAAATGCATTTAAAATAATCATGCAATGAAGTCAATTAAATTTAAAAATATAGAATTATGCATGGCTTATACGTCTACTGATTTACGGGTTCTACAAGATTGGCGTACACTAGGTGGCCCTGCAGTTCGAGATCGATGTCTCTGACCACACGAGTAGCTGATAATTCTTCCCGTGATGGGACTGTCTGTGAGTAGTTCACGTCGAGTCCAATAGACTGGACGTCCAGATGACTAGCGAACGTCTCCGAAATAAAGGAGTGGTTGGCCCCTGAATGTAATGCCCTAGATTGTATGTGGATAAAATGAAAAGATGAAGTGTTGCTTGAAGAAAAAGACCGCACCCGCGCCTAAAGAAGCACCGCACCCGCGGTGCATGGACAGAAAGTTGGCCAATTTTACAGTAGGGTCACCGCACCCACGGTCCAAGAAAGAGTGCACCCGCGGTTGATGGACAGAGAGTTGGAAGGTATTTACAGAAATGACACCGCACCCGCGGTGCAGAACTGACCGCACCCGCGGTCGACGTTTATGCAAATGTGGATGGACCGCCGAAGCTTGAGCGCAGCCGCGGTTCATGAGCTACCGCACCCGCGGTCATACGTGTTACTAGAAAAATATGACACTTGCCCCTCAACATGCAAGATATATTATGTATGATTGTCATTCATTTCTTCCTCAATTTCAGCAGATGGAACGAGAGAGAGAGACTTCAAGAATTCCTTCATGCTCTATTTCTTTTAGAAATTGAGTGTATAAGATATCTTCATCAGAATTTTAATTAGAGTTCAGATTTGTGATCTTCTCAACCAAGGCTACAAAAAGAGATTTGATAGTGACAGATTCGTCATCGAGACTTCGACATTGACAGACATTGTGCGACGAAAGGTATAATGCATGTTTTGTTTAGGGAAGACACAACTCAAAATAGATTCAATTTGAGTTTCCCAACCGAATCACATACTAGAATTGTTGTTTATCTTTAGATATGAATTTGATTTGTTTATAGATTTATATTCAAATCTCTTGATATGATGATGTCTTGTTTATAGATTTATATTCAAGTCTTTGAGATAGGAGAGTCATTGGCAGACTTGCCAAACTAGATGTTCGGTGGTATCGACGCTTCGGATCAGATTCACTCCGATTGTAGACATTCGATACAGACATGACCGAAGTCTAGGAATAAGACATACAGTTACCCCGATTGGGAGGGTAGGTGACAGACAGTGACGTCTTATTCACACCGGGATCCCTAGAATAGAGTCGAGTCGAGTGAAGACATGATTTGATTTGAATTGCATGCTTATATAGATTGGTTTCATAGACTATGGAACCTATTGTTATTGTTTGCATTCGTGATTTATGATTATGTATCATCATGTATACATGTTTTGTACTGGGATTTGTTCTCACCGGAGTTTCCTGCTGTTGTTATGTCTGTATGTGTGCATAACAACAGGTGGGGCAGGATTAGGGTCGCAACAGAGATGAGAGATGGACATAGCGTGGTGATCACGGGCGTAGCAGATGAACTAGTAGTTGTAATTTTGATATGTACTGTATTTAATTACTGGTTTGTAGAATATGAATAAAATGAGGCATGTATATTATGTCTGTTGTAATGAAATGAATATCGAATTATCTTGTGCTTGAGTTGTAAACATTTGATTTAATGTTAAAAGCAAAATTTAGACCCGTATTTTTGAACAATGATCCGACTAATCCCGAAAAGAATTGAGTTAGAGCCCGGGTCCCCACAACATGTGGTATCAGAGCAGTAAGTTCTGTAGACTGAGATAGAATAGAATGAGCGGGGTAGATCGAGTTTTCTTCCTTGCTTTTGATGTGCTAGCATGATTTAATGCTTTCCCTGTTATATGTTGTATTGTATCTGAGTTGATTTACAGCATATACTTGTAAAGACTGAATCAGAACCGATTATGGATCAGAGGTATATGATCAGAGGAGGGCTGAGACAAATTGTATAGATTGTATCCTAATCTGTTTGATAATCAGATATGCCGCCTAGAAGAATACCACAACCAGCTGCAGGTCAAGTGCTAGAACATGGTAGTACGTCGGGTACTCAGATGGATGTGACTGCGACACCGATGGAGACTTTGTTGAAGAGATTTCAGTCATTCCGACCCTCGACTTTGAAAGGCACTAAGAATGCAGCGGATTGCGAAAGCTGGTTGGATGATATAGAGATGTTATTTGAATCACTTGCCTATACAGATGAACGTAGAGTGAAGCTGGTTGGGCATCAATTGCAAGAAGTGGCCAAGAGTTGGTGGCTAACGGCGAAACGAGCCTTAGAACATCGAGGTATTGATATTACTTGGAAAGTCTTTAAAGATGAATTTTATCAACGTTTCTTTCCAGTGTCATACAGAAAAGACAAAGGGGCAGAGTTCGGCAACTTGAGACAAGGGCAATGGAACATAGAGGAGTATGTTGCCAAATTTTCGTCCTTGCTTCGATTTGCACCTCATGTAACGGGGAATGATGAGGCAGTTGCCGATCAATTCATAAATGGTTTGAATTCGGATATCTTCACTTTAGTGAACACGGGGCGACCCAACACTTTTTTCTGAAGCGCTGAATCGAGCGAAAGGAGCAGAGGCTGGCTTGATTAGGCAGCGAGGAGCTTCCTATAGTGTTCAGGGTCAGAGACCGCCACCATTCGCCACACAGTTTCCACCACCTCCTCCTCGATTTGATGGTGGAATCAGTAGTAGTGGGAAGAAAGATTCTTTGAAAGCTAAGGGTAAGCAGTACAAGAGAGCAGGGAGCAGTTCATCGAGCTCCAGTGGGTCAAGACAAAGAGGTCCTGGCCAGAGTACAGATGTGACAGGTGTATATTGTACTACTTGTGGAGGCCGATATGCCACAGAGCAGTGTCAGGGAGTGATGGGCAGATGTAACATATGTAAGCAACAGGGACATTTCGCCAGAGTTTGTCCCCAGAGAGGTGCCTAGAGATCTCAGAGTGCAGGGTCATCAGCATCAGTGACTCAGCCTGAGAGGCAAGCTTCGTCTTTCCATTCCTTCCAGCCCACGCCTACACAGTCCAGCCTAGAGCCAGAGGTGGCCAGACAGTGAGCCAACCTCCCAGACAACAAGCTCAGGTGTTTGCATTGACGGAAGAGCAAGCCCAAGATGCACCAGACGATGTGATTGCAGGTAACTGTTTCCTTTGCGGTTATCCTGCATATGTATTGATAGATACAGGTGCATCACATACATTCATATCAGAACGTTTTGCAATGACACATGCATTGCCTGTCGAGTCATTGTCTACTGTAGTATCTATTTCTTCTCCGTTGGGAAGTGGTCTGATATCTGTGACTTCAGTTAAATATTGTATACTACAGTTTGAGGGACATGAGATTGATTTAGACTGTGTTGTACATGGTTTATCTGATTTTGATTGTATTGTCGGGATTCACATGTTGACTAAGTACAGAGCCACCGTAGACTGTTTTCACAAGATTGTTAGATTCAGACCTGAAATGACAGAGGAGTGGAAATTTTACGGTAAGGGTTCCAGATCTTGGATTCCCTTAGTATCTGCTCTGACTATGAGTAGATTGTTGCAACAAGGAGCAGAAGGGTTCCTTATTTATTCAGTAGATTTACTGAAATCGAGCCTGGCATTGGCAGATTTGCCAGTAGTACGGGAGTTTGCAGATATATTTCCTGACGAGATTCCCGGGTTACCTCCAGCCCGAGAGGTAGATTTTAGTATTGATCTTATTCCAGGTACCGTTCCTATTTCGAGAGCTCCATATAGGATGGAGCCAATAGAATTGAAATAATTGAAAGCACAATTAGAAGATCTTCTAGCCAAGGGATATATAGGACCTAGTGTATCTCCTTGGGGCGCACCAGTGCTATTTGTGCGAAATAAATACGGTTCTATGAGATTCTGTATAGATTACAGGCAACTGAACAAGGCAACGATAAAGAACAAATATCCTTTGCCTCGTATCGACGACTTATTTGATCAGTTGCAGGGATCTTCTATCTATTCCAAGATCGATCTGAGATCTGGATATCACCAGGTGAGGGTTAGAGATGTTGATATACCGAAGACAGCATTCTGAACCAGGTATGGACATTATGAGTTTGTTGTCATGCCTTTTGGTTTAACAAATGCTCCAGCGGTGTTTATGGGATTGATGAATCGTGTCTTTCAAAGGTATTTAGATGAATTTGTGATTGTTTTTATTGATGATATTTTGGTGTACTCTAAGAATCTGAATGAGCATGCCAATCATTTGAGAATTGTGTTGCAAACACTAAGAAATGAAAGATTATATGCGAAACTGTCAAAGTGTGAGTTTTGGCTGAGACAGGTTGTCTTCTTGGGTCAAATCCTATCTGGAGATGGTATTTCCGTGGATCTGAGTAAAGTGGAAGCTGTGATCAGTTGGCCGAGACCGACTTCGGTGCCTGAGATACGCAGTTTCATGGGTCTAGCAAGGTACTATAGACGGTTCATCAAAGATTTCTCCAGCATTGCGAAGCCGATTACCCAGTTGACGCAAAAGAATACACCATTTGTGTGCTCGGAGGATTGCGAGTATAGCTTCCTAGAGTTGAAGAAGAGGCTGACCAGTGCACCTGTCTTGATGATTCCTTTAGGTACTGGAGATTTCGTTGTATATTGTGATGCATCTCACAGAGGGCTGGGATGTGTTCTTATGCAGCGGGGTCATATGATCGCATATGCCTCTAGACAGCTGAAGCCACACGAGATTCGGTACCCCATTCATGATCTTGAATTGGCGGCTATCATATTTGCCTTGAAGATCTTGCGTCACTATCTTTATGGTGAGAAATTTGAGATTTACTATAACCATAAAAGCCTGAAGTATCTGTTTTCTCAGTCAGAGTTGAACATGAGGCAGCGTAGATGGCTTGATCTACTGAAAGATTTTGATTGCGAGATCAAATACTATCCAGGGAAGTCAAATGCAGCAGCAGATGCCTTGAGTCGAAAGGTTTGTGCCCTATCCTTAACGACGATAGGTGTTTCGAATTTAGTTGAGGATTGTTGTTTGTCTGGTTTAGCATTTGACACAGATAGTAGACCATTAAGACTTGCCACAATTCAAGTTGAGCCAGATTTGATTATGAAAATCAAAGAAGCTCAAAGAACAGATCAGAATATACAGCAGTCAATTCACATGGTCAGATCAGAACATCAGTCTGAATATCAGGTACATGATTTTGTCCTGTATGTGAATAACCTTATTGTAGTGCCAGATGTTTCAGAGTTGAAACAACAAATATTGTCAGCAGCGCACTGTAGTCGGTTCAGCATTCATCCTGGTGGCAGGAAGATGTATAACGATCTAAAGACACAGTTCTGGTGGAAACAGATGAAGTCAGACATTGCCAAATTTGTGTCTAAGTGTTTAAATTGCCAACAAGTGAAGGCCAAAAGAAAGAAGCCCGGAGGTTTACTTCAGAGTTTGTCTATTCCTGAATGGAAATGGGATCACATTTCCATGGATTTCGTGACGAAGTTACCTCGATCATCCCGGGGTTGTGACACGATTTGGGTTATTATTGACAGATTAACCAAATCAGAGTGTTTTATTCCGTACAGAATGACGTACAGACATGATCAAATGGCTGAGATTTATATCAGAGAGGTAGTCAGATTCCATGGTGTGCCGAAGTCTATCATATCAGATCGTGATCCACGATTCACTTCTCACTTTTGGCACAGTCTGCAGCAGGCTTTAGGTACGACATTGAACCTCAGCACTGCTTATCATCCCCAGACAGATGGGCAGTCAGAGCGGACTATCCAGACTTTAGAGGATATGCTGAGAGCTGTAGTGCTAGACTTTGGCACTAGTTGGCAAGATTCACTACCGTTGTGTGAATTCTCGTACAACAACAGCTATCAAACGAGCATTGAGATGGCACCGTTTGAAGCATTGTATGGCAAGAAGTGCAGATCTCCGTTGTACTGGGATGATATATCTGAGGTACCAGAACTTGGGCCTGATATGATTCGAGAGATGACTGAGAAGGTGAAGATAATTCAGAAGAGAATGAAGACGCCAATGGATAGGCAAGACAAGTATGCCAATATCAGACGTAGACCGCTAAGGAGACAGAGTGTTTTTGAAGATTTCTCCTTTCAGAGGCGTTGTCAGATTTGGCAAACGTGGGAAGTTGTCTCCTAGATACATCGGTCCATACGAGATTCTTGAGAAGATTGGCGATCGAGCATATCGACTGGCTCTTCCTCCTTCTCTATCCGGGATACATGACGTTTTTCATGTATCGATGCTGCGTAGATACATGCCAGATTATTCTCATGTAATTCGGCCTGACGAAGCTGAGCTGGATCAGACGTTGAGTTATGTTGAACAACCGATACATATTCTTGATCGAAAGGAGAAACAGCTCAGAACGAAGACTATTCCACTAGTGAAAGTCCAGTGGAGTCGTCATGGCACCGAGGAAGCGACTTGGGAGACAGAAGCAGATATGAGACAGAAATATCCCGAGTTATTCTCATGATGTGAGTATTTATTCACCTTTTAATTTTACTGTTGTTCGTACATACTTTGATTAATTGATTTCACGTTCGAGGACGAACTAATATCTAAGAGGGGGAGAAATGTAATGCCCTAGATTGTATGTGGATAAAATTAAAAGATGAAGTGTTGCTTGAAGAAAGAGACCGCACCGCGCCCAATGAAGCACCGCACCCTCGGTGCATGGACAGAAAGTTGGCCAATTTTACAGTAGGGTCACCGCACCCGCGGTCCAAGAAAGAGTGCACCCGCGGTTGATGGACAGAGAGTTGGAAGTATTTACGGAAATGACACCGCACCCGCGATGCAGAACTGACCGCACCCGCGGTCGACGTTTATGCAAATGTGGAGGGACCGCCGAAGCTTGAGCGCAGCCGCGGTTCATGAGCTACCGCAGCCGCGGTTCATGAGCTACCGCACCCGCGGTCATACGTGTTACTTGAAAAATATGACACTTGCCCCTCAACATGCAAGATATATATATATGATTGTCATTCATTTCTTCCTCAATTTCAGCAGATGGAACCAGAGAGAGAGACTTCAAGAATTCCTTCATGCTCTATTTCTTTTAGAAATTGAGTGTATAAGATATCTTCATCAGAACTTTAATTAGAGTTCAGATTTGTGATCTTCTCAACCAAGGCTACAAGAAGAGATTTGATAGTGACAGATTTGTCATCGAGACTTCGACATCGACAGACATTGTGCGACGAAAGGTATAATGCATGTTTTGTTTGGGGAAGACACAACTCAAATGAGATTCAATTTGAGTTTCCCAACCAAATCACATACTAGAATTGTTGTTTATCTTTGGATATGAATTTGATTTTTTTATAGATTTATATTCAAATCTCTTGATATGATGATGTCTTGTTTTTATATTTATATTCAAGTCTTTGAGATAGGAGAGTCATTGGCAGACTTGCCAAACTAGATGTTCGGTGGTATCAACGCTTCGGATCAGATTCACTCCGATTGTAGACATTCGATACAGACATGACCGAAGTCTAGGAATAAGACGTACAGTTACCCCGATTGGGAGGGTAGGTGACAGACAGTGACGTCTTATTCACACCGAGATCCCTAGAGTAGAGTCGAGTCGAGTCAAGACATGATTTGATTTGAATTGCATGCTTATATAGATTGGTTACATAGACTATGGAACCTATTGTTATTGTTTGCATTCATGATTTATTATTATGTATCAGCATGCATGCATGTTTTGTACTGGGATTTGTTCTCACCGGAGTTTCCGGCTGTTGTTAATCTGTATGTGTGCATAACAACAGGTGGGGCAGGATCAGAGTCGCGGCAGAGATGAGAGATGGACATAGCGTGGTGATCACGGGCGTAGCAGATGAACTAGTAGTTGTACTTTTTATATGTACTGTATTTAATTACTGGTTTGTAGAATATGAATAAAACGAGGCATGTATATTATGTTTGTTGTAATGGAATGAATATCGAATTATCTTGTGCTTGAGTTGTAAACATTTGATTTAATGTTAAAAGCAAAATTTAGACCCGTATTTTTGAACAATGATCCGACTAATCCCGAAAAGAATTGAGTTAGAGCCCGGGTCCCCACACTGAATCTATCAAGGCTCTCGTGGCTACTCACTTTATGAAAATATCCCCTGAGAGATGTTGGTGCAACACAAAAACTTATATCCCAAAGTTCTAACCTTAACCTCAAGCATAGCAGAAAATTTCTATCCCAAGTTACCAAAATATTAACTAGCACACTAATAATCCCAAATAAAATTCAACACATGCATGACAAATAGTACGGTGCTTAATTAAATAGGTTTACCATTCAATAACGTCGTGTCTGGGTTTGCCTCCTGAGCATGCATGGCGAACACTCTCCCTTGGGTTGGCTGCCTCCACTGTGGGCGCTCATTTAACATGTGATCATTAGCTCCACATTTGAAACGCTTGCAATACCCATAAAGACATTGTCCCAGATGCTGGCAGTTGCACTTCGGGCACACTGGGTACTCCGGCCTCTGAGGGTCTCACTGTATTGGGACAGGACCCTTGGCTTTCGGCGGTCGCTGATATGACTTCTTCCCTGGCTGCCCCTGAAAGCGCCTCTTGAACTGAGGTCGCTGTTGCTGCTGTTGCTGCGGTGCTTGATAGGGCCTCTTGCCCTGCCTATCACTCTCGATATCCCTTTGGTCCTGCTTTGCCTTCAAGGCACTAGATACGGCAATGGCATAGATAGTCGGACCAGTAACCCTGATGTAACGGCGTAAGATCGGCCGCAACCCGTCCATAAAATGCCTCATCTTCCCCTGGCATCATTAGCTATCAGGGGCACAAAGTGACACAACCTTTCAAACGTCCTGACTAAGTCTGCCACGCTGCTGTCTCCCTGTCGCAGCATCATGAAATCCCCAGTCAATCTGGACCGTACTTCATCCGTGAATTACTTGGAGTAGAATATCTCCCTGAACCCATTCCACGTCAGTGTCTGCAAGTTCACTGACACCGACGCACTGTCCCACAAAAGTGTGGCGTCCCCTGACAGAAGGAAAGTGGCACATCTGACCCTATCTGAATTTTCCAACTCCATAAATGCGAAAATCACCTCGATGGACTTAATCCATCCTTCAGCTATCATCGGGTCAGTATTCCCCGAGAACTCCTTAGAATTCATCCTCCTAAACCTTTCATACACCGCCTTTGGTCTGGGCCTAGCCCCCTCATCCACTGTCGTCTAGTTCCCCGCAAACTGTGTGAAGAACTGAGTCATTTCTGCAAGCATCTGTGCCTGCATATCTGGCGGTGGAGGAGAAGGAGCGTCTCTCCCCTCCTCTCGAGCTTCTCTATCCTCATCCCTTGCTTCCAAGTTAATTATGCGACTAGGAGGCATACAGTTACAAAAATTTACCCAACACGTAAACCCAATATGCATGCATGAACATAATATCAATAACATAAGATGCACGTAATTTGAACTTGAAACATGGACATGCTAAAATCATGACTTAATGCTTAATATGTAATGCCCGAGAATTTTGTTATGGTAATCTGAAATGATTTGTTTATAATTGAGGTGATTTTAGACGGTAAAGATCAGATCGGGAAAGACGAAAAGAAGAATTGAAGTATGTGCGAGGAAGAGCCTCGCGCATATGCGCGACCAGGCCGGGCACATATGCGCGGAGTAGGCAGAGAACCTCGCGCATATGCGCGACTAGGACCCGCGCATATGCGCGAGAATGGCAGAGAACCTCGCACATATGCGCCGAGAGAGGGCGCGCATATGCGCGAGCTGCCGTGAAGACACGCGCCGAGGAGGGTCGCGCATATGCGCGAGACGTGCTGCACATAGGGAAAGCCACCTAGCCTTCTCATGCAAGATATATATATTTGTATTCATTTCCTTCAAAGGAAAGAAGAAAAGAACGAGAGGGCTCAGGGAAATTCCAAGTTCCTTGAATTGTAGGATTCTGATTTTGCAAGATCCGTCCGTTAGAAAATAAATCCGAATTCAGTACCGTGTTTCTATCGACGAGAGCTTCAACTGGACGTAAGTTTTCTTATGTTTTGATATCAGTTGAAAATCTGATATGAGAGGAATCATGATATGACAGTTATTATGTGTTCCTGAGATTGTTATCGTAATATAATCGAAACCGGGTCGAAGAACAGATACCGTATGAATTTGTTATCATTTTCAGAATTGATTTGATTGAGATTATACAGATTTGATATCAAATTGAGTTTGTTATCGATTATGAGCTGAGATTTGTATCTGTTGATATTTGTATTGCTGGGTATATTGAGATTGTGTCGTTATGCCGTTGAAACAGAATTTGATTGAGTTATGATTATATTCAGTATTGATTTGAGTGGTATATTAATATTATACTCCTCGACATTGTCATTACCAGATTTAGTATGGACAGATTTGAATTCGAGACTTCGACTTCGTCAGACCGAGAAGAGAAATGTATAAATCAATGTCGAACCAGAGAGATATGACTCGAGTTTGTTTTCACTTGAGTTTCTCAAAACCACAAACTTTACTTTATTGCATTGATATTTGCAATTCAAGAGATTGATATGCTTAGTCTATTGATTTATAGCAGAGCATATATTGAATCTTGGGCGGATGTGCCTAGTCATGGGCTGATGTGCCTTATTATTGGCTGAGTTGCCAAGTCTTCGGCAGAACCACCAAGACACTAGACTTTTGGTATATCGATGTTGCGTTGGAGAGGATCGACTTCTATTGCGGAGATTCGATACAGAATGCCAAAGTCTGTGGGCTGATGTGCCTTGTTATTGGCTGAGTCGCCAAGTCTTCGGCAGGACCGCCAAAACACCAGACTTTTGGTGTATCGATGTTGCGTAGGAGTGGATCGAATTCTATTGCGGAGATTCGATACAGAACGCCAAAGTCTGAGTTAGATCGGGATCCCTAGATTAGGAATGAGTCGAGTCAGAGATTACGAGTCCAGTGTTTGATTTACATATTTATATCGATTCATGTCTTTCAGATTATGATACATGTTATTGATATCTGTTTCATGCTTTTATATCTATTCATATGATTGCATGTATATGTTGTTTATACTGGGAACGTATTTCTCACCGGAGTTATCCGGCTGTTGTTGTGTTTGTATGTGTGCATGACAACAGGTGGGACAGGATCAGGGTCAAGAGGAGAATGAGAGATCAATATTAGCGTGGAGATCCAGACTTAGAAGTAGATTTGTTTCATCACCTGATATGTAGTGAATGAACAATAGTTTGTTATGATTTAATTTTGTACATGACTTGTACTTTAGATCTGGATGTTGATCTTGTAAATGAAATAAGAATTATTTCATATGTTGCGCACTCTTGCATAAAAAATAAATTTTAGACCCAGATTAATTAAATAATCATAATAATGATTAAGAAGACTAATTAGGTTTGGGTCCCCACAGCAGGTGGTATCAGAGCAGTAGGTTCCTTAGACTGAGATAGAAGCTAGCGAGCGGGGTAGATTGAGTTTTCTTTCCTGATTTTGTTATGCTTGCATGTTTACTGCTTTGAAATGCATGTTTACCTGATTATCTGATTTGATTGGAAACATGTGTTATTTAGAATGAATCAGAACCGATTCTTGATCAGCAGTAAGATGATATAAGGAGGACTGAAACAGGTTTTTTGTATTTGGTTACTAATCTTTTTGGTAATTAGATATGCCTCCTCGAAGAATCCCAGAACAGGGAAGTACCTCGAATAATTCGATGGATGATACAGTAACACCGAGGGAAACACTACTGAAGAGCTCTCAGTTGTTTGAACCGTCGACAATGAAGGGCACTGAGACATCTGGTGATTTTGAGAGTGGTGATAGTAGCACTGGGAAGAAGAAAGATCATTTGAAAGCCAGAAGAAGACAGTCTCAGAAGTATGGTAGTGGTTCATCCAGCTCAAGTGGTTCACGACAGAGCCAGAGTTATACCGGAGTCTATTGTAGCACATGTGGAGGGAGACATCCCACAGAGCAATGCTACGGAGTATATGGTAGTTGCAACATCTGCAAAAACAGCCGGGACATTTTGCGAGAGTATGTCCACAGAGAGGTTCCCGAAAATCCCGGGGAGCAGAATCATCTGGATCAGTGGCACAGATTGATAGACGATCATCTACTGTTCACTCCTTCCAGCCACCACCGACTCCTCAGTCACAGCCGAGGCCAGGAGAAAGCCAGAATATTAGCCAGCCTCCGAGACAGCAGGCCGGAGTATCTGCTTTGACTGAAGAACAGGCTCCGGAAGCATTAGATGACTTTGTTCTAGGTAACTGTTATTGTGTGGTTATCCTGCTTATGTATTGATTGATATCGGTGCATCCCATACATTTATTTCTGAGCGATTTGCATTGAGTTATGCATTGCCTGTTGAGTCTTTATCATCTGTAGCATCTATCTATTCACCTTTGGGGAGAGGTCTTGTATCAGTGACATCTGTTAGACATTGTATGCTACAGTATGACGGGCATGAGATTGAGTTAGTTTATATGGTACTTGGGTTATCTGATTTTGACTGTTATATCGGTATTGATATGCTGACCAAGTACAGAGCTACCATTGATTGTTTCTAGAAGATTGTGATATTCAGACCTGATATGGCTGATGAATGGAGATTTTACGGTAAAGGTTATAGATCTAGAATTCGTTTGATAACTGCGTTATCTATTACTCAATTATTACAGAAAGGAGCAGAGGGATTCCTTGTGTATTCAGTTGATTTACTGAAATCGAGCCCAGCATTGACTGATTTGCTAGTGGTATGTGAGTTTGTTGATGTTTTCCCAGATGAGATTCCGGGTTTGCCTCCGATTCGAGAGATAGACTTCAGCATTGAATTGGTACCAGGTACAGTTCCGATTTCTAGAGCTCCGTACAGAATGGCACCGATTGAATTGAAAGAATTGAAAGAGCAGTTAGATGATTTTCTGGCTAAGGGTTACATCAGACTGAGTGTTTCTCCTTGAGGTGCTCCAGTATTGATTGTTAGAAAGAAAGACGGCTCGATGAGACTTTATATTGATTACCGGCAACTAAACAAGGCTATGGTAAAGAACAAATACCCTTTGCCTCGTATTGATGATTTATTTGATCAGTTGCAGGGTTCTTCTGTTTATTCCAAGATCTATCTGAGATCTGGATATCATCAGCTGAGAGTCAGAGATTCTGATATATCGAAGACAGCTTTCAAAACCAGGTATGGCTATTATGAGTTTATTGTCATGCCTTTTGGTTTAACAAATGCTCCAGCTGTATTTATGGGATTGATGAACCGTGTGTTTCAGAAATATCTTGATGATTTTGTAATTATATTTATTGATGATATTCTGATATATTCAAAGAATATGATTGATCATACTGAGCATTTGAGAACAGTGTTGAAAATTCTGAGAAAAGAGAGACTGTATGCTAAGATGTCGAAATGTGAGTTTTGGCTGAGACATGTTGTATTTCTGGGTCATATTATATCTTGAAATGGCATATCTGTTGATCCTAGCAAGGTTGAGGCAGTGATGAGTTGGCCTAGACCGACGTCAGTGCCAGAGATACGCAGTTTTATGGGTTTAGCAGGATATTACCGTCAATTTATTATTGATTTCTCGAGTATTGCTAAGCCTATTACTCAGTTGACACAGAAGAATGCTCCATTTGTTTGGTCAGAGGAATGTGAGTCCAGTTTTCTTGAATTGAAGAAAAGATTGACCAGTTGACGATTCCATCAGGTACTGGTGATTTCGTTGTTTATTGTGATGCTTCTCACAGAGGATTAGGTTGTGTTTTGATGCAGCGAGGACATGTTATTGCTTATGCCTCGAGACAGTTGAAGCCACATGAGACTCGCTACCCAATTCATGATCTTGAATTGGCGGCCATCGTCTTTGCACTAAAGATTTGGCGACATTACCTATATGGTGAGAAGTTTGAGATTTATTTTGATCATAAAAGCTTGAAATATCTGTGTTCACAGTCAGAATTGAATATGAGACAGCGAAGATGGCTTGATTTACTGAAAGATTTTGATTGTGAAATCAAATACTATCCTGGAAAATCTAATGCAGCAGCTGATGCACTGAGTCGAAAGGTATGTTCTTTATCCTTATCGACGATTGGTGTTTCGAATGTGATTGAAGATTGTTGTTTGTCTGGATTATTATTTGAGACAGATTGTAAATCCCTGAGATTATATGCTGTCCAAGTCAAACCAGAGCTGATTTTGAGAATTAAAGAAGCTCAGAAATTTTATCAGAATGTTCAGAATTCGATATCGATTGTCAGAGCAGGGTATCGATCAGAGTATCAGGTACGTGATCAGGTACTGTATGTGAATAATCATCTTGTTGTGCCAGATGTTTCAGATTTGAAACGACAGATATTGTCAGAAACGCATAGCAGTAGATTCAGTATTCATCCTGGTGGCAGAAAGATGTACAATGATTTGAAAAGACAGTTTTGGTGGAAACAGGTGAAAGCTTATATTGCTAAATTTGGATCAAAATGTTTGAATTGCCAACAGGTGAAAGCCGAAAAAAAGAAACCAGGAGGTTTATTACATAGCTTGTCTGTTCTTGAATGGAAATTGGATCACATTTCTATGGATTTTGTGACCAAGCTACCACGATCCTCCCGAGGTTGTGATGCGATTTGGGTTGTGATTGAAAGATTGACCAAATCAGCACGCTTTATTCCGTAAAAAATGACGTACAGACATGACCAGATGGCAGAGATTTATGTCAGAGAGGTGGTCAGATTGCATGGAGTGCCGAAATCGATTGTATCAGACCGTGATCCTCGGTTTACTTCACACTTTTGGAACAGTTTACAGCAGGCTCTAAGTACGAAGTTACATCTGAGTACCGCATATCATCCTCAGACCGACGGACAGTCAGAGCGGACTATCCTGATATTGGAAGATATGCTTAAAGCTGTAGTGCTAGATTTTTGCACTAGTTGGCAAGAATCTTTGCCACTTTGTGAGTTTTTATAAAACAACAGCTATCAGACGAGTATAGAGATGGCTCCATTTGAAGTGTTGTACGTCAAGAAGTGCAGATCCCTTCTTTATTGGGATGATATCTCTGAGATACCTGAGATTGGGCCTGATATGAATAGAGATATGACTGAGAAAGTAAAAATGATTCAGAAAAGAATGAAGACAGCTCAGCCAGATGAGACAGAACTTAATGCGACTCTGAATTATTTTGAGAAACCGATTCAGATTCTTGATCGTAAAGAAAAGCAACTCAGAACAAAGACTATTACGCTTGTGAAAGTGCAGTGGAGTCGTCATGGCATTGAAGAAGCTACATGGGAGACTGAATCAGATATGAGACAGAAATTCCAAGAGTAATTTCACTGATGTGAGTTCTAGTTATTTAGCTTTTATTCTCCATTCCTTATTATATGTGATTTGATATCTGATTTGATTGCTTGTGATTTTGAGGACGAAATCAGATCTTAGGGGGTGAGAAATGTAATGCCCGAGAATTTTGTTATGGTAATCTGAAATGATTTGTTGATAATTGAGGTGATTTTAAACCGAAAGGATCAGACCGGGAAAGACGAAAAGAAGAATTGAAGTATGTGCGAGGAATGAGCCTCACGCATATGCGTGACCAGGCCGGGCGCATATGCGCGAAGTAGGCAGAGAACCTCGTGCATATGTGCGACTAGGACCCGCGCATATGCGCGAGAATAGCAGAGAACCTCGCGCTTATGCGCCGGGAGAGGTCGCGCATATGCGCGAGCTGCCGTGAAGACACGCGTCGAGACAGAATGTCTCGCGCATATACACCGAGGAGGGTCGCGCATATGCGCGAGACGTGCTGCACATAGGAAGAGCCACCTAGCCTTCTCATGCAAGATATATATATATATATATATTTTTATTCATTTCCTACAAAGGAAAGAAGAAAAGAACGAGAGGGCTCAGGGGAAATTCCAAGTTCCTTGAATCGTAGAATTCTGATTTTGCAAGATCCGTCCGTTAGAATTTAAATCCGACTTTAGTACCGTATTTATATCGACGAGAGCTTCAACTAGATGTAAGTTTTCTTATGTTTTGATATGAGTTGAAAATCTGATATGAAAGGAATCATGATATGACTATTATTATGTGTTCCCGAGATTGTTATCGTTATATAATCGAAACCGGATCGAAGAACGGATACCGTATGAATTTGTTATCATTTTCAGAATTGATTTGATTGAGATTATACAGATTTGATATCATATCGAGTTTGTTATCGATTATGAGTTGAGATTTGTATATGTTGATATTTGTATTGCTGGGTATATTGATATTGTGTCGTTATGCCATTGAAATAGGATTTGATTGAGTTCTGATTATATCCAGTATTGATTTGAGTGGTATATTAATATTATACTCCTCGACATTGTCATTACCAGATTGATTATGGACAGATTTGAGTTCGAGACTTCGACTTCGTCAGACCGAGAAGAGAAAGTTATAAATCAATGTCGAACCAGGGAGATATGACTCGAGTGTTATTCGACTTGAGTTTCCCAAAACCACAAACTTTACTTTAATTTATTACATTGATATTTGCAATTCATTAGATTGATATGCTTAGTATATTGATTTATAGCAGAGCATATATTGAGTCATGGGCGGATGTGCCTAGTCATGGGCTGATGTGCCTTATTATTGGCTGAGTTGCCAAGTCTTCGGCAGAACCACCAAGACACTAGACTTTTGGTGTATCGATGTTGCATAGGAGCGGATTGACTTCTATTGCGGAGATTCGATACAGAATGCCAAAGTCTGTGGGCTGATGTGCCTTGTTATTGGCCGAGTCGCCAAGTCTTCGGCGGAACCGCCAAGACACCAGACTTTTGGTGTATCGATGTTGCGTTGGAGTGGATCGACTTCTATTGCAGAGATTCGATACAGAACGCCAAAGTCTGAGTTAGATCAGGATCCCTATATTAGGAAAGAGTCGAGTCAGAGATCACGAGTCCAGAGTTTGATTTAAAGTTTTATATCGATTTATGTCTTTCAGATTATGATACATGTTATTGATATCTATTTCTTGCTTTTATATCTGTTCATATGATTGTATGTATACGTTGTTTATACTGGGAACATATTTCTCACCGGAGTTATCCGACTGTTGTTGTGTTTGTATGTGTGCATGACAACAGGTGGGACATGATCAGGGTCAAGAGGAGAATGACAGATCAAGGTTAGCGTTGAGATCCGGACTTAAAAGTAGATTTGTTTCATCATCTAATATGTAGTGAATGAATAGTAGTTTTTTATGATTTATTTTTGGACAAGACTTGTACTTTAGATCTGGATGTTGATCTTATAAATGAAATAAGAATTATTTCATATGTTGCGCACTCTTGCATATAAAAAAAAAATTTAGACCCAGATTAATTAAATGATCCTAATAATGATTAAGAAGACGAATTAGGTTCGGGTCCCCACATAATACATGGAATAATTCAAAACCTTTAAAATTACAGACTTGAGGTGTGGCTTCGTGAGCTTCTCGTAACTGGCAGTAGGCGTAACCGTTTGAAAGAACACGGCTCTGATACCAACTGTAACGTACCGTACTTTTAAACTATTGTAAATTTGCGGAAAAATAAAAATTTTCTTAAATATAAACTAAACTTTCAAATTGATCATAAATAAACTGTCCAACCAAAAGTATTTACAATAAAATATATCACAAATAAAGTTTGCTAGAGAAAATTATTTGTTTAAAGATCATAAACCAAAACGTAAAACCAGAGTAGTTTTAACAGTTCCTAAAACTTAAAATGTGGCGGTCCTCGGGTTTAGCCTCCCGCTCAGTCGAAGCCAGCTCACTGGTCCTCACCTCTCGTCTCTTCAAATTCATCCTCACCTGCATCGATCAAGTCTAGTGAGTCTTAAGACTCAACATGCATAAACTGGAGGTAACAAGTAATACGTAATAAAATCACATGCAACTTAAAAATAGAACGTGCTTATTGGAACTTAAACTTGGATAAACAAGATTGAGCATACGTACATACATACATAGACGTGCCATCGACATAAAACTTTTCTTAAACATGCTTACATCATACATACTTCAACATACATAAACTTCATCATTTTGCGTAGAGGCATGTTTCAAAGCAAGCGACCCATACATAAATACGCCTGAACAGACTAAACCACAGTACTGGGCTGACAGGGAAGATCCACTGCGACATACATGAGATCTCCGTTAATAATTTAAAGGGTGAATTGGTCCCTGGTCATACTTTACCACTTTCCAATCCTGGTCTAAACCCGTTCAGAATTTAACGGGGTGGATTGGTCCCTGGTCGTACTTTACCGCTTTCCAATCCCATACATAAATTGGTCACAAGACATTTAGCATACCTCAAAAACTTAAAAGTATTTTCTTTGCACGTCGAACATACTTACTTGGTGTTGAGAGATTCGGTGGATTTCGCTTGGGGCCACTGCTGCACATACTAACATGAGTTTAAAATACTTAACTTGCATAACTTAGACGTAGGTAGCTCGCTTTTACCATCGAATTAAATAAATAGCTTATGATATTCTAAATCACTCAGAACTTGACCTCGTTTAATCATGGTATTAAACCATAGCATAGTACCCCAAAATAAATCTCAAAGGGAAGCCTAAACTATTCCCAAACAGGAGATACATGGACCCCGTGCCCAGGTCCGGATCTGGGTCCGTGTAGGGTTTGGAAAGACACACCGAAAAGAAGGAAGGACACGGACCCCGTGATAGGGTCCATCTAGGGTTCCGTGTAGGCACTGGAAAATGGTAATTCGGAAGAAACAATGGCACGGTCCCTGTGCCAGGGTCCGTGTAGCGGTCCGGCTAGCCTCGGGTAAAAAACAAACCTGCGGAAATTTTATATTGTGCATAACTCCCCAAACTCAATTGAATGGACTAAGAATCGATACTTCAAGACCCAGCTTAGGACGCTACGGTATTGACTCCAACACGTGCCAACAATCCAACAACCTTAACGTCGACAATCAACAACAAAACGACACAAATTCCAAAATTCGACACCATTATCTTCCTACGACTTCTATTGTCTCCCAAGCCATCCCCGACTCAAAACGAAACCTCAAATAGTACCTAAACACATCCCACATCATGTCTAGATGCAGTAGTGATGGCCTAGCGACGTCCAACGAAGCCTGCAACTCAAACACTTCGAGAACACATCAATAACATATTTTTCAGATAAACACAGTTTGAGCAGTCCCACGAAAACGATCATAACTCACTCAATTTTGTCCAAATATTTTGAATTTACTGTCAAATCGAAGGTATCAAAAAGTTCAACGTTTTGTATGTTGAAGTATTTCCAGAAAAGCGACCAAAAAATCGCAGTATTTAAAAGAACAGTAAATTTAGAGTTTTAGATCTAAAAACGTTTCAAAAATCGATCCAAAAATTTTTTGCGCAAACATTTACATAACATACACATGGTTTTCATACAATAAACATCAAAATATTTACTACAACGAGATCGATGTAGAAACGAAATAATATACATGCCTTTGATATTAAAATTTACCGAACCGACGACACAGACGCGGGAAAGAAGCGAGGGACAATCTGGAACGAACGTGGCGCTAAATTCCTTGAAGAAAACTCACGAAAATGAGCTGGAAAAAGAAGGGGAGGGGCGGCTGCTCTTTGGTAGAAGAACCCTAGGTTTTCTCTTTTAAAAATTATCAAAGTGAACAATGAAGTGTGTGTGTGTGTTAGCTGATATTTTGTGTGTGTGTTAGTGAGTTTAGATAATATTTAGGGAATAAAATTTTGCTTAATTAATAATTAACAACTAATTAAAAGTACTAACCCTATTAACAAGTTAATCAAAATGGTAAACTACTACACACTCTAATAAAATCCTCTAATTAAATAAAGCACACAATTGGTAAACTTTTAATGTTTTAAAAATCTTTAAATAACTAAATAAATAATTTAGGTTTTAAAAATACTAAAACTTAATAAATTATTTAAAATACCCCATCCTTAACTTAAAATAAAATACAAAGTTTTAAAATTGCCAACATCGTCGCCAGTCTCAATTCCTCGATCCCGCATCAAATAATCGCCTGAAACATGAAACTCAAGAAAATATTTTTAACGTGCATCACGTATACCTATACAATTTAAATTAATGAAGTTTCATAATACATACTTCACTAAAATCATTTTAAACTTAATTAAAATTTACAATTAAATAAGTGCATGGGTTTTACGTGTACTGATGTTGGGCTCTAGAGTTCCTCCCCCACTTATATAAATTTCGTCCTCGAAATTAAATCTTACCGAACAACTCCGGGTAGCTAATTCTCATATCCGCTTCTGCCTCCCAAGTGGCCTCTTCAACTAATTGGTTCTACCACTGAACCTTGACCAACTTGGTCACCTTGTTCCGAATTCTACGCTCCTGCCTTTCTAGGATTTGGATAGGTCTTTCCTCATATGACAGGTCTTGAGCTTGCTTCAACGGCTCATAACTCAAAATGTGCGAAGAATTCGCTAGGTACTTCCTCAACATCGAGACGTGGAACACATTATGTACACCGGCCAGATTCGGCGGTAAGGCTACACGATAAGCTAATGTCCCAACTCTGTCCAGAATCTCAAATGGTCCAATAAACGTTGGACTAAGCTTGCCTCTCTTTCCAAATCTCATAACACCCTTCATGGGTTCTATCTTCACGAAAACGTGATCACATACGGCAAACTCTAGATCTCTCATTCTCTTGTCAGCATAACATTTTTGACGACTCTGGGCGGTCTTTATCCTGTCTCGGATCTTGACCACTATGTCTGCAGTCTGGTGAACAGTCTCTGGACCAAGCTCTGACCTCTCACCGACTTCATCCCAATGAATAGGCGATCTACACTTTCTTCCGTACAATGCCTCATATTGAGCCATACCAATAGATGATTGAAAACTATTGTTGTTGATAAACTCCACTATAGGTAGCTTAGATTCCCAAGTCCCATGGAAATCGATCATACAGGCTCGCAATAAATCCTCCAAAATCTGAATCACCCGCTTAGACTGGCCATCTGTCTGAGGGTGAAAAGCTGTATTGAATATTAACTTCGTCCCCCTGGTTGCATGCAAACTCTTCTAAAAGGACGATGTAAAACTCGGGTCCTTGTCGGACACAATAGAAACTGGGATTACGTGCAATCGGACTATGTCCCTGATATAAAGCTCCGCATACTGCTTCATGGAGAAAGTCGTCTTTACTGGCAAGAAATGTGCCGACTTAGTACGTCGATCCACTATAACCCAAATGGCATTGGATCCCCTGACTGACCTCGGTAACCCAAAAACGAAGTCCATAGTGATATTCTCCAATTTCCACTCGGGGATAGGGAGTGGCTTGAGCATTCTTGCTGGCCTCTGATGCTCTGCTTTTACTTGCTGACAAGTGAGACATTCAGACACAAATCGACGGATGTATCGCTTCATACCTGGCCACCAATACAAAATCTGTAAATCCTTGTACATCTTGGTACCTCCTGGATGGATAGAATACGGAGATGCATGCGGCTCTTTCAGAATATCTTAGTGAAGTTTAATAGAAAATACTTCAATAAAATAATTTTAAACTTAAATAAATGATTTAACAATTAAATAAGTGCATGGGTTTTACGTATACTGATTTTGGGCTCTACATCATATCTGTAAAGAAGATCATTAAGAAAAATATTCACGAGTTAAAAAATCTGGTAGGTGACTATCTTCACCTTTATTATAAATGATATCAAAATCAAAAGGAGTTAAATGAGCCTGCAATCTTGCAAACATTTGCTTAGAAACATCATGTTTAAAATCTTTATTAAACATAAATTTTGCAGAGTTGCAATCAGTTTTTATAATAAACTTTTTATTATATAAATCATCTTGAAATTTTAAAATACATCTGACAATAGCCAAAAAAATTTTTGCTACTGTGGAGTAATTTTTCTGGGCATTATTCCATTTTCCAGAATAAAATCGAATAAGATATTCTTGTTTTGTTTTGGGGTCTTTTTGTTTTAGAATCCCTCCAAAACCTATATCAGAAGCATTTGTTTCAACAATTTTATCCCATTGGAGATTTACTAGCATAAGACAAGGGAGATTTTTAACATTTTCCTTAATATTTTTAACAGCTATAGTATGTTGTTCAGACCAAGATAAAATATTTTTCTTTAATCTATCATATAAAGTAGCAGAATCCTTAGTAAGATTTTTAATATAAGGAGAAATATAATGTTGGGGATCGATATAGAGTTTAGAGGGGGAGGTGAATAAACTCGTTCCTTTGATGATCGTTTTTGCAAAGGGTGCTAGAATCCTGTTAGAGATTATAGCTTATCTTGTTCGAGAGTAAGTCCAGCAGATCACAATAAAACGTTCGGAAACGATCCGATGGAGTACGGTGAAATACAATAAAACAATAGAGAGTAGACAATGGTTGTTTATGGAAGTTCGAAGATAAAATCTTCTACATCTCCCCTTCTTCTGTTTCCAGAAGGTATCACTAAAAGACTTTGGTTTTTACAGTACAACACTTGTACACACCCACTTCAATAGGACTTATCATTTGCCTACTGAAACTCTTAGTTTCTCAACACGATAAAATGAATACAACAAAGTTCTAGAAAAGACTCTTTTCCAGTTTTACAAACTCTTCTCAAAGATATAGTAACGTGAATATATTTGTAGAGAGAGTAAGAAATATTCAGCACAATATGATCTCAAAAGATCAGATAATTAATATGAAGCGTGTGCTGCTTTTCTTTATGTTGAGTTTGAAGATGATAAGAAAATCTGAGTGCTCAAATCAACGTTCGTATGTTAAAGAATGTGCTCGTAGTTGTTGTTAACTAGTAAACGTCGTTGATCTTGCGTATATATAGAAGTCTTGAATCCAACGTCTATAAACAAAACGACTTCTTTGACTTCTGATAGGATCAGTTTTATTACCTAAAAAGATTCCTACAAAAAGCATCAGAACAATCAGTCTTGTTTCATACCACATTTGGTAAAACGTATTAAATGACTTGTTTAGTATTTAATGATGCATTAAATACTTGTACTTGGTAAAGTAACATTAACATTCAATATATCAACGATAGGTTCTGATTCTAGCAATGAGTCAAGTTCTGTTTATGTTTTCTAAGCTGATAAGTACTCGAAGAGTACTGCTTAGTTAAGGCGATATGAGAGCTTTTGCTTTTATACAATCTTCTGGTTTTACTAACGAGATCTACTGGTTTTGACTATCATCACCACAATTAAATTAAGTCTAACAATTTCCCCCTTTGCGGTGATGCCAAAACCAAGAAGATAGTATGAAGAAGATAAAAGTTAAATCATAAAAGATAACAATTATAACCAAATGTATGAGAGGTAAATAGATAGTAACTCAGAGTTCGAAAAAAATATTAATCTAAAAGATTAATCATTAGTTCCAATATCTTTGAAAAGTGCATCATCGTCATCATGAGGATCCTGGCTTCTGAAGGATTATTCTGCTTGATGATGTCCTCCCGATCTACCTTCCTCTGTCCTTACTTCTGTTCTACTCATTGCTTCCCCCTTTTTGGCATGAAGGCGAGTGAGCAGTTCATCCATTCGTCCAGAAAGATTGATAATGCTATCATTCATCATCTCAAAAAATGGGACTTTATTCGAAACACGATCATTCAGCGCCTGAAGAGATTGAGATTGGGACTGAATCTTGGTATCGATGGATTCCATTTTCAAATCAGTAGCCTCCATTTTAGTTGAAATTGAACATAGAGATGACTCATGATCAGCGACAGCTCATAGAACATCAGATTTTCCAAGAACGATGTGGGCGTGACTAGCTAAGACATTCTTCCTGAACAGTTCAGATTCAACTTCTTGCTTAGCTAACGATTCTGCCATTTTAATGACATTTTTCGTCATGCATTCTCGGAAGAATTTTGTGGCGTCGACCTCACCAGCATGTTCAAAGGATATCAGTTTGATGATCTCTGAGAGTCTTTCAATATTTCGCTTCAGCATATCAATCTCAAATTAAAGATTAAAGCGTTCTTCATCTGAGGATGGACTCCTAGCGAGAATGCGTTCTGATATTTCAGCTAGATGCGCAATGTGAGCAATGCGAGTGGGTGACTCAGTAGGAAGAACAGCTAACGCAGTAGAAGAAGTAGGATTTGTTGGAGAGACAGCAGTAATCTGTTCAGCAGAAGATCCTTCAGCAGCAGCAGAAGGTTCAGGAAGTGCTCTTTCTTCTGGTAGCTTGGCTTCCATGGCCTGCAGTTGTTCAACTGCTGGAACTTGATCGCTCAAGATGGCTACCATTTCTGCTTGATGTTCAGCAGAGAAAATCTATAAATTTGGCAGTAGTGGGGTAGCATCCGATTCTGCTAAGTGTTGATCTGCGGGATGAGCTCCTTGTTGAACCATGTCATCAGCCTGAGCGGCTTCTGGTGCAACAGAGATATTAATAACAATTGATTGAATAACTTCATCCACTAAAGCCAATTCACGAACAGATAAGAGAGATGAAGACTGTGAAGGCCCTCGAACTACTTGCTTGAAAATTTGCGGAAAATTAAAAATTTTCTTTTTAAAAGAACTTAAATGGCCTCATTCATAAAATCACTGGTGAATCAAGTTCAATATTTCAAAATATTGCAGCGGAAGAAAATCAAAGTTTTTGCCAACAACAACGATTTAAAAATATCCAACAACTGATAAAAATTGTTTGCGAAGAAAATAACAACTGCTGCTCTGAGGTCCTCGGGTGCCACTACTGCCGACCCAAGCTGGCTCACTGGTCCCCGCCCTCGGCCCTGGCCTCATCAGTACCTACAACAATCAAGTCTAGTGAGCCTAAAGACTCAGCATGCATAAATCGCAGGTAACGAGTAAAAATCTGAATTTAAAATATGCATGTGATAAAATATCCTGTCCTGAGGCATACTGAAATAATCTGTACTGAGCAATTATAATACGTGCATAACTGAACTGGAAATCACTGTAAAAATATTTGCTCCTTGGAGCCTGTACTGAAATAACTGATAAAATTTTCTGTTGAGATTATGTTTTACGCCTGTGGCCACTGCACTAAGCTGAACTGATCGGTAACTGGCTACCGGGGAGGCTGAAACTGAACTGAGCTGGCCGGTCACTGGCGACCGGGTGGTACCATACTGAACTGATCGGTCACTGGCGACCGTATAAAATAACACTCCCACATAGTGAATGAACCACAAGCCATATCGCATAAATCTCAAAAATAATCATTTTCTATTTAATGCACGTAAAATAATTAACTGGCGTAATGAAAATTCCTGTAATTTTACCAACTGGATTGGATTGGATCGTTCCCAGGCTCGCTGCAACCTAACTGTGCCATGAAAAATATGCAATAGCTTAAACATGACCAACTATGCAATTTACGTTCGAAAGATGCGACTATGACGCCTAATGACTTCGCATTTAATCATGACTCCGAGCCAACCTGAACCGACACTGAACCCACGTATAGTCATGATTAAAATACGCTGAAAAATCATAAAATAATGTTCCTAAAATGATAGGGTCGAAATCTAGGTGGAATAGAGGCCAAAACACGAAACGCTCTTTCGAGAGTCAATTTGGCACATTGCACCGTAAATTCTCGTACGACCTCAAAATTGATCCAAATGACGAACGGTCAAAAACATGACCTTCCTAACTCAATGAGGCACTGTCCAGTCCAAGGCCATGGGCTAAAAGCCAACCAAGAACTCAAACAAGCCTTCTAAACGACACAGCAACTTGCTGTAATTTCCAGCAGCTGCGACCTTGCTTGCATCGCGTCGTTTGCGAGACTTTTGGCCATTGGGGCTTGAACCATCGACCAAAGCCTCTCCACAACGTCCCAAGGAGTGATTTGAACCATGGCTAAGGGCCCTAGGCCAGCCACAATTCGCCTCATTCCAGCAACCACCCGAAAGTTCTCACCGAGGGCCCTCATGCGTGCGTGTGTAGTGTTTATGCTATGATCGATGTCTTGCGTCGTTCCAGTGGCCATTTGATTGACCATGGCACGATCTAAACATCTAGGAGCATGATATGAACCGTGGCTAAGGGCCATAGGCCAACCAAGATCCACACCAAGCCAACCAACTCGAAGTACATGTGCTGTCAAAACCGAAGGGCCGAGAGGGGAGGGGGCTGTTGTGACGTTTTGATTAAAAACCGATGAACCATGGACCAAGCCACCAAAAGGGAAACTTAGTCACGTCTTAGACATGCTAGGGAAGTGATCCAACCATGGCTATAGGCCCTTGGGGCAGCCAAGATCAGATCCAACCCCTTGACAAGAAACTGAATTTTCGAACCACATTTTTCTGCACCTAAGGGACTTGCTGTCATTCTGAATTTCCAGCAAGCATGGGGCTGGTTTGAATGGACCAACATGGTCCTAATGCATCCTACTACATGTATACAAGCCGCCTTTGGAGCCTGGAATCGAACCAATCACCTGAAACCACAAAACTCAGAAAAACGTGAAGCTTGTCATGAAAGGGCCGAAATTCTGCATGTGTGTTCCAAAATATTTTGACATGGCTCTCGATTTTTGCTTGCTAAAACGTGATCATGTACTGAAAAATAAATGATAATATGACTTGATTGAGGTTTGAAAGAAATCTAGACATGCCTGGTTTCGTTTTGAAAGAAAACGAACGAAACAACGACGACGCGGCACGGAGGAGGTGGAGCGCTTCTCTTGCTCTTTCTAGTTCTCGATTTTTCTTGCCTTCCCTCTAGCTAAGACTCAAGATTTTTCTACACTGAAAATGGATCTGAATGGTGAGGTATTTCGGTGGAGAGGGAGAGGGATTGAGTGGTTATGAAGGTGAGGAGAAGGGTGCACAATATAAGGATCATATCAAGACCAAGTCCACTCCCCTTTTGAATTTGAATTTTGAATTGATATCAAATGAGTTGGTGGATGCTTCTAGGAGGTGGTGGCCGAAATTTAGCTTGATTCTAGACTAGGATATGTCCATTTATTTAATTAAATTGTGCTCCCAAAAATCCTAGAATTATCCTACTAATTACATGCAAAGAATTGGTCAAAGTTGGTGAGTTGGAAAATGAATCTTCTAGCACTAAGGGTGGCCGAAAAATGCATGATAAAATAAAGGGAAATGTTGATTATCTAGTCAACTAATAATCCTTGAAAGCCTTACTAATCCTTTAAATAATTTAGTGAGCTAACCCCTTAATTTAATAACTTAAATGAGTTCATTTCTTAATCACCTCAAATAATTAAATTAAATCTTCAAACCTTCCTTTCTAACTTAAATGAACTTAGTTACTAGCTAAATTAACTTCTGGAAATATTTCTCGAATCTTAAATTCTATCTCAAAACTCCAGCTCCGGTCCGGCCTCACTGAAAATACTGAAATGCTAAAAATCAAACTGCTGAACTGAAATAATAAATAATTAACTTCAAATAAATGCATTTAAAATAATTATGCAATGAAGTCAATTAAATTTAAAAATCTAGAATTATGCATGGATTATACGTCTACTGATTTACGGGTTCTACAATCCTCCCCCCCTTAAATAAATTTCGTCCTCGAAATTAGAACTCACCGAATAACTCGGGGTATCGACTTCTCATCTCCGGCTCAGACTCCCACGTAGCTTCCTCCTCTGAATGGTTGAGCCATTTGACTTTGACTCGCTTAACCAACTTGTTCCGAAGTTTCTTCTCCTGTCTGTCTAGGATCTGCACGGGTCTCACCTCATAAGATAAGTTCGGAGTAAGCTGCAACGGCTCGAAATTCAGCACATGCGAAGGATTTGCCATATACTTCCTCAGCATGGAGACGTGAAAGACATTGTGTACTCCGGCCAGATTCGGCGGAAGAGCCACACGATACGCTAGCGTCCCAACTCTGTCGAGGATCTCAAACGGTCCAATGAATCTCGGACTGAGCTTCCCTTTCTTGCCAAATCTCATGACACCCTTCATAGGTGCCACTTTCACGAAGACATGATCGCCCACTGCAAACTCTAACTCTCTCCTCCGCTGATCGGCATAACTCTTCTGTCGGCTTTGAGCAGTCCTCATTCTATCACGGATCCTGACTACTACATCTGCTGCCTGCTGAACAATCTCTGGACCCAACTTTTCTCTCTCTCCTACTTCATCCCAATGAACAGGAGATCTACACTTGCGACCATACAGCGCTTCATACGGAGCCATACCTATGGACGACTGGAAACTGTTGTTATAGGTGAACTCTACCAATGGTAAGTTCGACTCCCATCTCCCAGAGAAATCAATGACGCAAGCACGGAGAAGATCCTCTAAGATTTGAATAACTCGCTCCGACTGTCCATCTGTCTGCGGATGGAAAGCTGTGCTAAACAGCAACTTCGTACCCAAAGTCGAATGCAAACTCTTCCAAAACGAGGAAGTGAATCTGGGATCTCTGTCGGATACGATAGAAACTGGAATACCGTGGAGTCGGACTATCTCTCGGATATACAGCTCTGCATACTGAACCATGGTAAAAGTCGTCTTAATAGGCAAGAAGTGCGCTGATTTGGTAAGACGATCTACAATCACCCAGATAGCATTCGATCCTCTGGCTGATCTCGGCAATCCGGTCACAAAGTCCATGGTAATGTTCTCCCACTTCCACTCGGGAATAGGAAGAGGCTTGAGCAAACCTGCTGGTCTCTGATGCTCGGCCTTCACTAACTGGCAAGTCAGGCACTCGGATACAAAACGCCTGATGTCCTCCTTCATCCCTGGCCACCAATACAATAGCTGCAGATCTTTGTACATCTTCGTACTCCCAGGGTGAATAGAGTACGGGGACGTATGGGCCTCTGATAAGATGTCTGCTCGGATAGAATCACTGCTAGGAACCCATATCCTATCTCGGTATCTAACAATACTGTCGCTGACTGTATACAAAACACTGCCCTTAGCTTCATCTCTCTTCTTCCACTGTGCCAACTGCTCATCTGCTGCCTGACCGCTGCGAATACGGTCAATAAGAGAGGACTGGATAGTCAAGGTAGATAAACGAGGAACTCTACCTCGAGGGTAAGTCTCAAGATCAAACCTCTGCATCTCGATCTGAAGAGGTTTCTGAATCGTCAAATGAGCCATCACTGCGACTTTCCTTCTCAAAGCATCCGCAACTACATTAGCTTTACCCGGGTGGTAGCTAATGTCACAATCGTAGTCTTTCACAAGCTCCAACCAACGCCTCTGACGCATGTTCAGCTCCTTCTGCGTAAAGAAATACTTGAGGCTTTTGTGGTCGGTAAAGATCTGACACTTCTCTCCATACAGATAGTGCCTCCAAATCTTCAAAGCAAAAACTACGGCCGCTAACTCCAGATCATGGATGGGGTAGTTCTTCTCGTGGATTTTCAACTGTCGAGAAGCATACGCTATCACTCTCCCATGCTGCATCAAAACTGCACCTAAACCAAGCTTCGAAGCATCGGTATAAAGGACAAACTCGCCGGGCCCTGATGGCATGGCCAAAACTGGTGCTGAAATAAGAGCTTGCTTCAAAGTATCAAAGCTCTTCTGACACTCCTCGCTCCACACAAACTTCACATTTTTCTTTGTCAGTGCTGTGAGTGGAACGGCAATAGAGGAAAATCCTTGGATGAATTTTCTGTAATATCCTGCTAGCCCAAGGAAACTGCGGATCTCGGATGCATTCTGAGGCACAACCCAATCTCTGACTGCTACAACTTTTGCGGGGTCTACCTCAATACCACTGCTAGAAACAATGTGGCCCAAGAACGCCACCTTCTCTAACCAGAATTCGCACTTACTGAACTTTGCGAATAGTTTATGTTTCTGCAATGTCTGCAACACTGTGGTCAGATGCCTGCTGTGCTCCTCCCGACTCTCTGAGTAGACGAGAATGTCATCTACGAACACTATCACAAACTGGTCGAGGTACGGCTGAAATACGCGATTCATTAGATCCATGAAGATCGCTGGCGCATTCGTCAGACCGAACGGCATCACTAGGAACTCGTAGTGGCCATAACGAGTCCTGAAAGCTGTCTTCGAGACATCAGCATCTCTCACCCTCAACTGGTGATAACCGGAACGCGGATCTATCTTGGAGAAAATCGAAGCTCCCTGCAACTGGTCAAACAGATCCTCAATCCTCGGCAGTGGGTATTTATTCTTCACTCTAACCCTGTTCAACTCCCGGTAGTCAATGCAAAGCCTCATCGTGCCATCCTTCTTTTTCACGAATAAGAATGGCGCGCCCCATGGAGAAAAGCTCGGGCGAATGAACTCCTTGTCGAGAAGTTCCTGAATCTGCTTCTTAAGCTCTGCCATCTCTGTCGGTGCTAGTCGGTACGGCGCTTTGGATATCGGAGCCGTACCTGGCATAAGCTCAATGGAAAACTCCACCTCTCTCTCTGGTGGCATACCAGAGACGTCTTCGGGAAAAACGTCTAAGAAATCTCTAACTATCGGAACATCTGAGGCTGACTGGCTGGGTTCCTCGGGGACAGATAAAAGGGTTGCTAGAAATGCCCGACACCCTCTATGCATGAGCTTCCTAGCCTGAACATAAGGAATAATGCGCGGTAAAGGAAAGTACCTGTCCGGCTCAAATAAGAACTGCTCCATTCCAGGCGGTCGGACAAGAACGGATCTCCGCTGGAAGTCTATCAACACTCTGTTCCTCAATAGCCAGTCCATCCCTAGGATGATGTCAAATTCCGGCATCGGTAGCACAATCAGATCCGCATAAACAAGATTACCGTGCAGCTCAAGGTCTATATCTCGGATAACATTGGTAGCTGCCATCTCCTCGCCTGACGGCAACACTACTGAAAAGGCTGTATCTAGCCCAATGGTCTGGATCTTGTGAAAGTTTGCAAAGATCTCCGAAATAAACGAGTGAGTGGCCCCTGAATCTATCAAGGCCTTGGTAGCGGAACCAGATATAAAAATTCTCCCTGTCAACAACATAGTCTCCGGGTTGGTTTCCGCGGCATGGAGAGCAAAAACTCTGCCTTGGGTAGGCAGATTCCTCTGAGGGCACTGCAGCAACATGTGGTCTGGACTGCCACACTTAAAACACTTTCCTGAGCCAGCCATACATGCTCCAGGATGGCGACGTGAGCACCTGGGACAGACTGGGTGCTCTTGATTCCTCGGGGCTGGGCGTCCCCGCTGCTGCTGGCCTCTGTTCCTGGGCGGTCCATGAAAAGGCCTCTTATTCTGCTGCTGATGCTGAAGAGGAGGAGGGCGGTGCGGTGCCTGGACTGGGCGCTTGCCCTGGCGATCCCTCTCGATATCCCGCAGATCCTGCTCTGCGGCTAAGGCCTTGGAGACGGCAATCTCATATGTAGCAGGGTCAGATACCCTAACATCCCGGCGCAAGATCGGCCGTAAACCCACCAGGAAGTGCATCAGCTTGGCTTTGGCATCATTCGCTATCAGGGGCACAAAGTGACAGCCCCTCTCGAACTTACGGATAAACTCCGTAACCGACATATCCCCCTGTCTCAGGCTCATGAACTCGGTGGTCAGCCTGGTGCGAACCTCCTCAGCAAAATACTTGGAGTAGAAAACTTCCGTAAAGCGGGTCCAAGAAAGTGTAGCCAAGGTCAGGGCTACCGAAGCTCCTTCCCACCATAAGCGGGCGTCTCCAGTGAACAAGTAGGTGGCACATCGGACTCGGTCTGCGTCCCCCAGCTCCATAAAATCGAAGATAACCTCGAGGGATTTGATCCATCCCTCGGCAACCATGGGGTCAGATGTCCCAGAGAATTCCTTCGGGCGCATCTTCATGAATCGCTCATAAACAGCCTCGGGCCCTGTCGGCCTGGCTGCGGCTGCGGCTACGGCTGCGGCATTGCCCCCCGCAAACTGTGCGAAGAACTGTGCCATCCCAGCTAACATCTGGGCACTCATGTCCGGTGGTGGCGGTGGAGGAGGTGGTAGGTCTCCCTCCGGTCTATGCTCCTCTCTGTCCTCTCGGCGAGGCTCCACCTCTCTGTTGCGCTCTAAAATGCGTCTAGGGGGCATACTGTTCCAACATAACCCATACGTAACTAACATGCATAATTCCATAATTTATTTTAAGTGAACTCTGAAATACTGAAAATCTGGAAGCATGCTGACAAAATAATTCATGCTATAACTGAAATGCTGAACAAAATGCTGAACTGAAAAAAACTTACAGACCAAAGGCGTGGCTTCGTGAGCTTCTCGCGGTCAGTAGTAGTGAAACCCTATACAGAACCACCGCTCTGATACCAACTGCAAAGGCCCTCTCTCTTACTTGCTTGAAAATTTGCGGAAAATTAAAAATTTTCTTTTTAAAAGAACTTAATGGCCTTGCTCATAAAATCACTGGTGAAACAAGTTCAATATTTCAAAATAATTGCAGCAGAAGAAAATCAAAGTTTTTGCCAACAACAACGATTTAAAAATATCCAACAACTAATAAAAATTGTTTGCGAAGAAAATAACAACTGCTGCTCTGAGGTCCTCGGGTGCCACTACTGCCGACCCAAGCTGGCTCACTGGTCCCCGCCCTCGGCCCTGGCCTCATCAGTACCTACAACAATCAAGTCTAGTGAGCCTAAAGACTCAGCATGCATAAATCGCAGGTAACGAGTAAAAATCTGAATTTAAAATATGCATGTGATAAAATATCCTGTCCTGAGGCATACTGAAAATAATCTGTACTGAGCAATTATAATACGTGCATAACTGAACTGGAAATCACTGTAAAAATATTTGCTCCTTGGAGCCTGTACTGAAATAACTGATAAAATTTTCTGTTGAGATTATGTTTTACGCCTGTGGCCACTGCACTAAGCTGAACTGATCGGTAACTGGCTACCGGGGAGGCTGAAACTGAACTGAGCTGGCCGGTCACTGGCGACCGGGTGGTACCATACTGAACTGATCAGTCACTGGCGACCGTATAAAATAACACTCCCACATAGTGAATGAACCACAAGCCATATCGCATAAATCTCAAAAATAATCATTTTCTATTTAATGCACGTAAAATAATTAACTGGCGTAATGAAAATTCCTGTAATTTTACCAACTGGATTGGATTGGATCGTTCCCAGGCTCGCTGCAACCTAACTGTGCCATGAAAAATATGCAATAGCTTAAACATGACCAACTATGCAATTTACGTTCGAAAGATGCGACTATGACGCCTAATGACTTCGCATTTAATCATGACTCCGAGCCAACCTGAACCGACACTGAACCCACGTATAGTCATGATTAAAATACGCTGAAAAATCATAAAATAATGTTCCTAAAATGATAGGGTCGAAATCTAGGTGGAATAGAGGCCAAAACACGAAACGCTCTTTCGAGAGTCAATTTGGCACATTGCACCGTAAATTCTCGTACGACCTCAGAAATGATCCAAATGACGAACGGTCAAAAACATGACCTTTCTAACTCAATGAGGCACTGTCCAGTCCAAGGCCATGGGCTAAAAGCCAACCAAGAACTCAAACAAGCCTTCTAAACGACACAGCAACTTGCTGTAATTTCCAGCAGCTGCGACCTTCCTTGCATCGCGTCGTTTGCGAGACTTTTGGCCATTGGGGCTTGAACCACCGACCAAAGCCTCTCCAAAACGTCCCAAGGAGTGATTTGAACCATGGCTAAGGGCCCTAGGCCAGCCACAATTCGCCTCATTCCAGCAACCACCCGAAAGTTCTCACCGAGGGCCCTCATGCGTGCGTGTGTAGTGTTTATGCTATGATCGATGTCTTGCGTCGTTCCATTGGCCATTTGATTGACCATGGCACGATCTAGACATCTAGGAGCATGATATGAACCGTGGCTAAGGGCCATAGGCCAACCAAGATCCACACCAAGCCAACCAACTCGAAGTACATGTGCTATCAAAACCGAAGGGCCGAGAGGGGAGGGGGCTGTTGTGACGTTTTGATTAAAAACCGATGAACCATGGACCAAGCCACCAAAAGGGCAACTTAGTCACGTCTTAGACATGCTAGGGAAGTGATCCAACCATGGCTATAGGCCCTTGGGGCAGCCAAGATCAGATCCAACCCCTTGACAAGAAACTGAATTTTCGAACCACATTTTTCTGCACCTAAGGGACTTGCTGTCATTCTGAATTTCCAGCAAGCATGGGGCTGGTTTGAATGGACCAACATGGTCCTAATGCATCCTACTACATGTATACAAGCCGCCTTGGGAGCCTGGAATCGAACCAATCACCTGAAACCACAAAACTCAAAAAAACGTGAAGCTTGTCATGAAAGGGCCGAAATTCTGCATGTGTGTTCCAAAATATTTTGACATGGCTCTCGATTTTTGCTTGCTAAAACGTGATCATGTACTGAAAAATAAATGATAATATGACTTGATTGAGGTTTGAAAGAAATCTAGACATGCCTGGTTTCGTTTTGAAAGAAAACGAACGAAACAACGACGACGCGGCACGGAGGAGGTGGAGCGCTTCTCTTGCTCTTTCTAGTTCTCGATTTTTCTTGCCTTCCCTCTAGCTAAGACTCAAGATTTTTCTACACTGAAAATGGATCTGAATGGTGAGGTATTTCGGTGGAGAGGGAGAGGGATTGAGTGGTTATGAAGGTGAGGAGAAGGGTGCACAATATAAGGATCATATCAAGACCAAGTCCACTCCCCTTTTGAATTTGAATTTTGAATTGATATCAAATGAGTTGGTGGATGCTTCTAGGAGGTGGTGGCCGAAATTTAGCTTGATTCTAGACTAGGATATGTCCATTTATTTAATTAAATTGTGCTCCCAAAAATCCTAGAATTATCCTACTAATTACATGCAAAGAATTGGTCAAAGTTGGTGAGTTGGAAAATGAATCTTCTAGCACTAAGGGTGGCCGAAAAATGCATGATAAAATAAAGGGAAATGTTGATTATCTAGTCAACTAATAATCCTTGAAAGCCTTACTAATCCTTTAAATAATTTAGTGAGCTAACCCCTTAATTTAATAACTTAAATGAGTTCATTTCTTAATCACCTCAAATAATTAAATTAAATCTTCAAACCTTCCTTTCTAACTTAAATGAACTTAGTTACTAGCTAAATTAACTTCTGGAAATATTTCTCGAATCTTAAATTCTATCTCAAAACTCCAGCTCCGGTCCGGCCTCACTGAAAATACTGAAATGCTAAAAATCAAACTGCTGAACCGAAATAATAAATAATTAACTTCAAATAAATGCATTTAAAATAATTATGCAATGAAATCAATTAAATTTAAAAATCTAGAATTATGCATGGATTATACGTCTACTGATTTACGGGTTCTACAATCCTCCCCCCCTTAAATAAATTTCGTCCTCGAAATTAGAACTCACCGAATAACTCGGGGTATCGACTTCTCATCTCCGGCTCAGACTCCCACGTAGCTTCCTCCTCTGAATGGTTGAGCCATTTGACTTTGACTCGCTTAACCAACTTGTTCCGAAGTTTCTTCTCCTGTCTGTCTAGGATCTGCACGGGTCTCACCTCATAAGATAAGTTCGGAGTAAGCTGCAACGGCTCGAAATTCAGCACATGCGAAGGATTTGCCATATACTTCCTCAGCATGGAGACGTGAAAGACATTGTGTACTCCGGCCAGATTCGGCGGAAGAGCCACACGATACGCTAGCGTCCCAACTCTGTCGAGGATCTCAAACGGTCCAATGTCTGTCGAGGATCTCATGGATTATACGTCTACTGATTTACGGGTTCTACAAAGACTGAGTAGGCTGCTTCGGAGATGCAGGAGTACTAGAGACCTTAGCTACTAGTGGAGCTGTAGTCCTTTCCTCAACTGGCTTATTCTGAGCAAAGTCTAGAACGAAGCCTACTGAATATTGAACAGGTTCTCCAAATGTTTGTTCTTGAGCAAGAATTTGCTCATTCATCAATCTCAATGGTCAGAGAGAATATGGTTGACATTCTGATCCTGAGCAGCAGTTGGAATCATGCCATCAAAGTTAAAATGAAGAGTTTTTATAACTGATTCCAGTTTTTGTCGTTTCAGCTGCTCAATAATGAAACCTCGGTGTCTCATAGCTTCGATCACATTCTCAGTTTTGGCAAGTTCAAACACCTTTCTTCATTCTTCACCATTTTAGTGAATGCACCTTTTGTTATGAAGAAAGTAAGAGGATGGAAAACCCGAACCTTATGCCAATCATCAAAGAAATTGTGGTTCTGCAACGAGAACCTTGTGCCATTTTACAGATGATTTGGCGTCGAGAAATTGTGGTTCTGCAACGAGTTTCCCTTTGCCTTTATCGAAAGATGAGGCAGGCATCACGGGTCGAAAAGCAGAAGACCCTGCAAAAGATTCACGAATAACAACTCCAGACGAGGGTCTGAAGGTCGGAGCTATAGAAGAGGTGGTAGCAGAAGTAATTGCTGGCTTGGTGACGGGAGCAGATACTCGCAAAGAAGACGTGGCTTCTAGAAACACTTGTCTCAACGGGACAGTGTCCAAATCAGCAACGGCTGTTGTTTTCTTGATGTGAAGCGTCGTGCAAGCCTTCTTCTTTGTAGGGGTGGCAGGGACAGATGCTTGAATAGGAGCAGCAGACTCCTCAGAAACTATTTTATCAGAATCAGTGGAGATAACCACTCTCTTTCTCTTGATATACTTCTGAGATCCTTGGACCCCAGTCTGAGCATCTCCTACCTCATTTTTCAAGGCAATGAACTCAGCAACAGATGACTTTGGCCTCAAGGCGAGAACATTATCAGCATCGGCCATAATCACATAAGAAGCGTCATGATCGTAGTTAAAGGAAAACCAGCATCCTTAAGCATTTTGCTGATTTGAACAGCAAAGCCAGAACACTTCCTCAGAACCATATCTTCAAGATTCGAAACAAGAAAGTACTTCAATCCACTTTAAATTCAGAAGTGATAGCCGGCATCACTTGGACATTCTCCTTGGTCAACTTGTCAAAAATACAGGCTTTGACCTATTGTGCTTTTTCAACAATATCAGTAAGCACCCGGTATTCCATCTTGAGTAGCTACTTGAAGCAAGAAGGAGAGAGTTCCTCTCCAGAAGCTGAGAGTTCCTTAGAAATATCATAAAATTCAGAGATAACTGAGTATGGGAGGAAGAACGTCGATCCCAGCAGTGCAGCATCGATTGAGATAGAAACATGTTGTTGCTTCATCAACTTTAGCTCTGGCATAGAAATCCATAAGGGTAGTCTTGTAGATGATAGCTGGTGCTTCCAGAAACCTTCGAAGACCAGATTTTTCTATGGCTTTGAACATGTTGACAAGATTTTCATCCTTGATTGTCAACACTGAAGCAAAATTAACTTGATAAGCATTTAGAGTATAAGCTCTAGCCATTTTTCTGCAAGTAGAAATAAGTTCGAAGTAGATTTTGCAGTAGAATGTGTATACGAGAAAAAACAGTAGCTAGTAAGCAAAAGATCTGAAAGTGTAAAGGTTAAAAGACTAAGAAAAGACGGTTAATGTCTAAAATGTACAGCCTTCAGTGAAACATAAAGACACGTGTGAATATGTTTACGGTTGAATTTGAAAAATTGAGCAGAGAGTGTCAGATACTCCAAATATTTAAAATGACTAAAAGTAGGCGGGCTGTCCAAGGCGGTTACTAAAAAAATCAGAAGAGAGTTTTTCGTCTTATGATAATATCTACTGAAAGTTATGAAGTACTGAAATAATTGCAGCATCTTGATAAAAAATAGTAGACACGTTGTTTTATCGAAAAGACAAACCGTCTTCTGCTTCTAATAAAGCACGGAAAAGGAAAAGACAGAATAAATTAATATTTCCCCTTAATTAATGCAACTAATAAATGCAAAAGATACGATATCTGAGGGAATAACAAGTGACTCTTGATATTCATGCAAGATGTGACCGGTTGGACGTCCCTTTAGCTTCCCAAGACTCTATATAAATACCTGCAATCTCACAAGTTAAAATAAGAACTCAGATAATAAAACAAAAATGGATGATGCAGGTATGTTCTCGGAGTCTTCTCCAGAGACTGATTCAGTAGAGGAAATGCAAGGACACTTTCCAGCTTCTCGTAAGATGATGTCTGAAGACATCATTTTTCAAAATATGAAGTCTTGGAAGAAATTCCTTGGCCTGTAATATGAACAATCAGTTAGATTGTTTTTTTTTTATTAGGGTTAAGCTGCGGAATCATCCCGTTCAACAACCATGATCATGCAAAGAGAGGGGATACCAGCAGAGCTTATTTAGGTTCCTGCTGAAGTACTTTGCAGTACTTCAAGCTATTGATATCAACAAAATGTAATAGATAGGACATTGTAATGCATCTGGTTTTATGAATGAAATATTCAATTTTGTCATATTTCTGTTTATCTACTGCTTTTACTTAACGCAAATAAGTGAATAAACAAGTAACAAGAAATAAACAGAAGGAAGAGTGAGAAAAAATTAGTCTAAAAAATTTAATGCTCGATGACTCCTCGTCTTCCTCAAGTCTTTTCTATAAATACAGATGACTTCTGCTTATAATGACAATAGTATTCCAATGGATTGTGAAAGCTGTACTCATGTTCCTTTTCCTTTCTGGACACCTCTACTTCTGCAAGAATTAAAGAGTTGTGCAGAAGACTTCATTTTTGACGAGGTTATGTCCATTTGGACTATTGCTCATGATCTCCAGGAAATCAACACCGGAGAATTTTCTGCTTCTGCCTGACAGAGGTCACTAGGAAGAAGGTTCAAAAGGCTTGCTCGAGTTGATCACATATCCGAGCTGGTCAAGGATGATGTGCTGAACCACATGCTGCTGTCAAGAGAGTTGGAGTGGCTTGACCTTTTCACCAATTCTGAAAACTTACGGAATATTAGGAGTAATGATTTGAATATCTGGTTTAGAATGTGGCAATATGCTATAGAAAGAAGTTTGAATCAAGTTGTAAGATGTCGATTTCATTGTTAATAAAATAACAGTAGTTACAACTAATTGTCTCCTTTTCTTATGAACTCACTGATATTAGATGAGAAACAAATAATTGACAGCAATTAATAGACTGATGGCAACAATGTATTCAAGTTAAATCAAACCAAGAACATTTAGAAAGTAAGAAAACTTATGCTCAGGCAGAGGCTTTGTAAAGATGTCTACTGCTTGTTGATAAGTAGAAACATATTCTAGACGAATGTCCTTCTTCTATACATGATCTCTAATAAAATGGTGTCTGATATCTATGTGCTTTGTTCTGGAATGAAGTACTGAATTTTGCGTGATTGCTATAGCACTGGTATTGTCACAAAAGATAGGTGATTCTGAAGCTTGAACTCCATAGTCTTTAAGTTATTGTTGTATCCACAGTATTTGAGAGCAGCAGCTTCCAGCGGCAAGATATTCTGCTTCTGCAGTAGAGGTTGCTATGGTAGTCTGCTTTCTACTAAACCAGGAGATTAGCCTATCACCAAGAAATTGACAAAAACAACTTGTGCTTTTGCTGTCGAATTTGCAACCTGCATAATCAGCATTTTAATATCCAATAAAATTGAAAGATGAATCATTAGGATACCATAAGCCAACATTTTGAGTGCCTTTCAAATATTTCAGTATACGCTTAGCAACAATGTAATGTGACTGCTTAGGGTTAGATTGAAATCTTGCACAAATACACATAGCAAACATAATATAAGGTATATTGGAAGTAAGATATAATAGGGAACCAATAAGACCACAATACTGAGTTATCCCTACTGAAATTCCATTTTAATCCATATCAAGTTTAGTAGATGAGCTCATAGGAGTAGAAGCAGCAGAGCATGTTTCCATGCCAAACTTTTTCAGAAGTTCCATAGTATACTTAGCTTGATTTAAAAAGATTCCAGTATCAAGTTGCTTGATCTGCAGTCCTAGGAAGATGTTAATTCTCCCATCATGCTCATTTCAAATTGTTTCTGCATCAGTTTGGAGAACTTTACACATGATTTGTGGTTAGTTGACCCAAAGATAATGTCATCAACATAAATTTGAACAACAGAATGTGCTTATTCTTAACTAAAGTGAACGGAGTTTTATCTACTGTGCCAATAGTAAAATCATGATTAACAAGAAATTGTGAATGTGGAAGCCCATGCTCCTGATTAACGTTTAATGACCAAACAACCAGGATTTATTAATGTAAACAGCGAAAGTGATTAAAATCTTTCCTTCTGGGCCAATGGAAATTTCGGCATGACCCCCCCGTAAATAGGACATCCCAAAAATTTCCAAACAACACAAACAACATTTATATACTCGAAATAAAGTCATAACACCAATTCACAAACCTAAAGCCGCACTGGCCAGGACTAGCATATACAGAGCCGACAAGGCTCGCTCACACAACAACAATCCAAAACATCGTAAAAATAACAGTACAGCTACACAGGGCATTCCCTGGCAAAGTATGACTCCATAATATAATATCTGGGAACTCTCAATCACAATCCAACTACTGGCACCGCTACCTGACGCTCCACCAGACGCGTCAAATCCTCCTGGATAACCTGCTATGGCATCAAAAAAAACAACAACATAAAAAGAATCGAGGGGTCGGGCCCCAGTACGACGAACCAGTAATATTACGACAAATATAATTGACATGAAATAACATCAAGTAAAATGTGATGCAATGCAATGTAATGCAATGCGTGAAAGGTAACAACCGATAACGGATACCAAATGGAGTCCAAATGAATCGCATCAACAACAGTAACAGTGGCCATCCGTGCCAGGAACCTCGCAACGCAACATCAAGTCGCCACTCATCCATGCACGTAGCATCGAGGGTACGGGAGCTACCCGCTCAACTTTCATGCAAGTCATCAGGAGTGCTAGTCCTACCCACCCGCTCCATCGATGACGCAACAACTCGATAGATCAATATCAATAGCAATCAAAGGTGTCAAGCACTAATAGTATCAACTCAAATAAATGCATGAATGCAATCACGTATTCACAGAAGCACATAAAGCACACCACAACTCATTACAAAGTATTCAACGTCATCTCACATCATATAGACGTCATAATAAAACAGTTCATGCGTACCTCAACTGATACCTAATTTACCACCGAAATATCTTAAGGATTTTTCGTAGAATCCAATCCTGTGGCAAATAATACATTTCATATCAAATTCCATTTATTTTTCTATTATTTGACAATTTAGCCTAAAATTCCAAAAATTCTTAATTTAGGCTTTACAATTTCTAAAACTCACTGCAAAGTCAAATATAACGATTTATTTAACTTAATAAACCTAAATTCCTCAATAATATACAACTTGAAATTTCGAAAATTCAATCGTACCGAATCTGAAAATTTCAATATTTTCTAGGAATTTCAAAAATTTTCATTTTTTATTTCTAATGCTATAAACACATCCCAATAACGATTTAACATTTCAAAATCATAAATTCCCAAATTAATAAGCTAAATTCGAAATATTATCTACTTAAATTTCGAAAATTAGCTTAATACCTCCAATCGGCTCCGATATAGCACCTACAATCAATAATCCAATTTAAATTAATAATGGTACCAAATTTAATCCAAAAATGGAACAACCCTTAAACAATTTCTGTTATCATGATTTGTACCTCAATATATATACCAAAAGGAAGCCTACAACCCAGAGAACAAAAGCCCTCAAATGAATTTTTGAACTCCGGCGACGTACAGCGAAGATTTAACGGCGAAAGAAGCGGTGGTTTCCGACGAATTTTCGGAAGTCGCGAGTTTTCTTAGCAAAAATGGTATCAATGGTAGCTCTTTTCGAGAGGATTCTGAATATGTATTTAGTTTAATTTTTGGGTGATCGGAGTGGCAATAATCGACGGATGAAGTTTTGAGAAGAATAAAGAAAACTTCGGCAGAGAAGGAAATTGATGATTATCATTTCTTTTTCCTTTTTTTTTTAACTTACTTACTAAATGGGCTGGGCTTGGGGTTTTAGTTTGGGCATAGGGAAATGGGCTCTCACATTCTCCCCTACTAATAAAAGATTTCGTCTTCGAAATCTAGCATATACAACATTTATACAAAAGTGGTTTATAAAAATTTACCACTGATAGTACATAGGGAAATCAGAATATATGGAATAATTTATTACATTTTCAAAAAAATGAGGCCAATTCTAACGCATCTTAGCCTCTAATTCCCATGTAGCTTCTTCTCTCCCATGTCCACTCCACTGCACCATAACCAGTGGTATCGTCTTATTCCTAAGTTGCTTTTCTTTACGATCAAGAATTTGCACTGGATGCAACATAGCTAAGGGAACTATCGAACTCCACCTCATCAGTCCTCAAGACATGAGAAGGATCTGGCTCGTACTTTCGTAACATAGATACATGAAACACATCATATATCGCAGACAAACTCTGCGGCAAGTCTAAACGATAAGCCAACGTGCCAATTCTCTCAACAATCGCATATGGGTCAATATAATGCGGAGCTAGCTTCCTTTGCGCCCAAATCTCATAGTACCACGAAACGGTGATACTTTCAAGAAAACCTGGTCGCCAACCTGAAATTCTAAAGGCCTACGCCTTTTATTATCATAACTGGCTTGACGATCTTGCGCTGCTTTCATTTGTTTCCTGATCATTTCAACATTTTCTTTCATTTCTTGAACAAATTCTGGCATTGACATTTGTCGTTCTCCTACATCTTCCCAACATATCGGAGATCTACACTTTCTGTCGTATAGATCTTCAAATGGTGCCATCCCGATGGTTGCTTGGAAGCTATTATTGTAAGAGAATTCAACAAGTGACAATGATTCCTGTCAACCACCACTATAATCCATCACGACTGCTCGCAACATGTCCTCGAGTGTCTGAATGGTCCTCTGTGACTGACAATCTGTTTGTCGGTGATATGCAGTGCTCATTGCCAACTTTGAACCCAATGCTGATTGCAAACTACCCCAAAACTTCGAAGCAAACCTGGGATCATGATCTAATACTATGGTTACAGGCACACCATGTAATCTCACTACATGATCGATGTACATTTTTGCCATTTTCTTATAAGTACAAGTACGATCATAAGGAATATAATGGGCTGATTTAGACAATCTATCCACAATCACCCAAATCGCATCACAGCCACGATTAGAACGAGGTAGGAGTGTGACAAAATACATAGCAATGTGCTCCCAATTCCACTGTGCCACTTCAAGACTATGTAACATACCACCAGGTCTCATTCTCTCAGCTTTAACATGTTGGCACGTCAAACATTTAGCCACAAAGTCCGAAATCTCTTTCTTCATACCTTCCCACCAGTAATGGGATTTCAAGATATGATACATCTTTCTGATTCCAGGATGAACACTATGTTGACTACAATGAGCTTCTCGAAGTATAGCTTCTTTTAAGTCTATCAAATTCGGAACCACGAGTCTACCATTATAGCGCAGACATCCATTTGAAGCAACACTGAACTTGTCTGATTGACTTGTCTGAGTCAATTCTTTCAATTTATGAACATGCGGATCATTCTTTATTTTTAGAAACAATATGTGGTTCAACTTGAATAGTTGAAACTATAAAGTAGTCGCCCTTAGACTGATAAGTCCATCATGAAGTTCCCAAATGCTCATGAACTTTTGAAATAGTCAAAGATGCCAACATTTTAGGCTGAACCTTCCTGCTCAGAGCATCTGGAACTTGATTCATTTGTCCTGGTTGGTACTGAATCTCACAATCAAAGTCCTTAAGCAATTCCAACCATCGACGATGTCTCATATTCAAGTCAGACTGTGTGAAAAGATACTTCAGACTCTTGAGATCAAAATAAATCACAAATTGTTCTCCGTACAGATAATGATGCCATATCTTTAATGCAAATACAATGGCAGCTAACTCCAAATCATGAACTGGATATCGAGTCTCATGTGGCTTCAACTGACGAGATGCATACGCAATCACTCGCCCATTTTGCATCAAAACACAACCCAGTCCATTTAGAGAAGCACCTGTACAAACAACAAATCTACCTGAGTCTGAAGGCAAAGCTAGCACTGGAGATGTGGTTAACTTTTCTTTCAAAGTCCGAAAACTAGACTCACATTCTGTACTCCATACAAAACATCGATCTTTCTGTGTAAACTATGTCATAGGCCTCGCTATTCTAGAAAATCGCTCAATCAAACGCCTCTAATACCCATCTAATCCCAAAAAGCTTCGAATCTCCGACACATTTGTTGGTTTAGGCCAGTTGATAACAGCTTCAACTTTACTAGGATCAACAGATACTCTTTGTGCTGATATAACATGGCCTAAAAATAAAACTATATCCAAACAGAACTCACACTTAGAAAATTTGGCATACAATTGCGCTTCTCTGAGTGTTTGGAGGACTAATTTCAAATGTTTTTCGTGCTCTTTCTTTGACATGGAATAAATCAAGATGTAATCAATAAATACGATCACAAATTTATCTTTGAATTCCCGGAATACATGATTCATTAAATCCATAAAAACCGCTGGAGCATTAATCAAACCAAACGACACGACTAGGAATTCATAGTGTCCATAACGTGTCCGAAATGCTATCTTAGGAACATCTTCCTCTCGGACTCTAAGCTGATGGTATCCGGAACCAAGATCAATCTTGGAATACACAGAAGTACCCTGCAACTGATCAAACAGGTCGTCAATACACGGCAGAGGATACTTATTCTTCATAGTAGCCCGGTTTAACTGTCAATAATCGCCACACATTCTCATTGTTCCGTCTTTCTTCTTTACAAACAATACTGGAGCTCCCCAAGGCGACATACAGGGTCTGATATATCCTTTTTCCAGTAAATCCTGAAGCTGTTCTTTGAGTTCTTTCAACTTTTCCGGGGCTAAACGATATGGTGCTCTAGAAATAGGATTTGTCTCTGGCATCAATTCAATGCTAAGATCTATTTCCCTTTGAGGCGGAAAACCTGGAATCTCATCATACATTTGGAAAATTTTTGACAACGGGAATGTCTGAAACTTTCAATTGTTCTTCCCGTGTTACATCAAGAGCATAAATAAAAAATCCTTCATTTCCGATTGACAACAACCTGAACATTTTCAATTTAGATACTAATGAAATTCGAGACTGTGAATCAAAACCATAAAAATTCCATTTGCTACAATAATATGGTCTAAATCTGACAACTCCATGGAAACAATCCACAATGGCTCGATAATTCGTCAACACATCCATACCCAGAATACAGTCAAAATCAATCATGGCAAATTTGATTAGATTTGTTATCATAATATTACCCTCAAATCTAATCACACAGTTCAAAACTATCTCACGGGACATCAAATATACACCGGAAGGAGTAGCAACTGACACACTATCCAACAAAGGAATAGTAGCAATCTCATGCTCATCAACAAATGCAACAGATAAAAATGAATGAGATGCTCCTGTGTCTATCTATATGCGTGCAGGATAGTAAAAAAAAATAACAAATACCTGCAATCACTCCTCCTGGTGCATCCTGAGCCTGGTCCTGAGTCAAAGCATGGACATGGGCTTGTTTTGGCCCTGGAAATGGCTGCTGAATAGGACCTTTGGGAGGTGGGTAACTAGACTGCTGAAATGATTGGGTAGGAGCATATGGTCTACAGATTGGTCCACGGGGAACTTGACCAAACTGTTGTGGCTGGAACTGTTGTCTCCCAGCATTAGGAAGTACCCTGGCGTAATGTCCAACCTTACCACAGTTATGACAAGTCCCCTGAACTCCTACACATTGCGCGCTAAAATGTCGACCACCACATCGGTCACAATGCACAGTGCTAGACGACCCAATAGAACCCCTCGTGCGCTGCCTGAACTGGAGGAGCTGGATTGAGACTTCTTCTTGAATTGCTTTCCTTTTACCTTGTACTTCTGTTGTTTGGGTTGTTGGTATGACTTTACAGGCTGGTATGGAGGTAAATCCACTGGCATCGGCATACTACTCCCAGATCCCTGAGAAACAGATGATGGACCTGGATGTGGGTCTCCTCTGAGCAAACTTGCTTCAATTTTCTTTGCCTTTTCCACTGCTTGAATAGACGTATTAGACGATCCAGTCATTACCAAAGTATGAACAGTCCGCTGCAACCCGTGCAGAAAAAGTGATAGTTTAGCCTGATCATTCCTAGCAACATGTGTAACATAGGGCAAAAGAGCAGAAAACTGTGAAGCATATTCCACCACTGATTTGTTGCCCTGCACCAACTGATTGAACTCTTCTTCTTTAGCAGCATAATATGATGGTGGTGCATATTCTTGGGTAAAGTTAGCACGAAAAGCATCCCAAGTAATAATTTCACCAGAGTCCTTCATTGCTTCCTCTATGGCTTCCCACCAGAGTTGTGCTCGGTCTTTAAGTTGGTAGATGGCAAGCTTCAATCTAATATCTTTGGAATACTCCAACAAATTAAATAAATGATTTATACTTTTCAGCCAGCCTGCTGCTTTTTCTCCGCTCTCGTTGCCAAAGAATTTTGAGGGACATAATTCTTGGAACTGAGAAATTATTAACTGCATTCCTCCAACTTTCCGTGTCAGCTGTTCCACTTCTTGCTCAATCGCTACCTGTCTAGCTCCAGGTCTTTCAGTTCGAGGAGGTTCCTGGTTCAATTCTTCTTCAACATTTTGAGCGACTTGTCCTCGAGGTCGACCACGTCTACCTCTAATGATATCCGCAAGTCCTCGAACATTTTGCGCCTCAGATTCCTGTGCTATTTCTTTTCCTTTTCTACCTCTTCCTCCAGGTGCCATTCTACAAGACACGAGGATTAAATTCACAGGCAGATAACAGGTAAATGAAAGTTATAGGCAATTTCTAGACTACATACCATGTCTAATCAGCTAGTCGTTCTAACGCAGTTAAATTCAAGCAAATCATACCAAATAATTTAAATAAGAGAAAATAGTCAAACACATGCACAATCATGTTATTTGTGTCTAGACTCAAGTTCCCTAGACTCTAATTCGAGCATATCCCAGTTACGCTCTGATACCAACTGCGAAGGCCCGTGCTCCTGATTAACGTTTAATGACCAAACAACCAGGAGTTATTAATGTAAACAGCGAAAGCGATTAAAAATTTTCCTTTTGGCCCAATAGAAATTTCGACATGACCCCTCCCCCCCGTAAGTAGGACATCCCAAAAATTTCCAAACAACATTTATAAACTCGAAATAAAGTCATAATATTAATTCACAAACCTATAGCCGCACGGGCCAGGACTAGCATATACAGAGCCGACAAGGCTCGCTCACACAACAACAATCCAAAACATCGTAAAAATAACAGTACAGCTACACAGGGCATTTCCTGGCAAAAATATGACTCCATAATATAATATCTGGGAACTCTCAATCACAATCCAACTACTGGGCACCGCTACCTGACGCTCCACCAGACGCGTCAAATCCTCCTGGATAACCTGCTATGTCATCAAAAACAACCACAACATAAAAAGAATCGAGGGGTCGGGCCCCAGTACGACGAACCAGTAATATTACGACAAATATAACTGACATGAAATAACATCAAGTAAAATGCGATGCAGCGCAATGTAATGCAATGCGTGAAAGGTAACAACCGATAACAGATACCAAACGGAGTCCAAATGAATCGCATCAACAACAGTAATAGTGACCACCCGCGCCAGGAACGTAGCAACGCAACATCAAGTCGCCACTCATCCATGCACGTAGCATCGGGGGTAAGGGAGCTACCCGCTCAGCCCTCATGCAAGTCATCAGAAGTGCTAGTCCTACCCATCCGCTCCATCGATGACGCAACAACTCGATAAATCAATATCAATAGCAATCAAAGGTGTCAAGGCTCAAAATGCTATGCACTAATAGTATCAACTCAAATAAATGCATGAATGCAATCACATATTCACAGAAGCACATAAAGCACACCACAACTCATTACAAAGTACTCAACATCATCTCACATCATATAGACGTCATAATAAAATAATTTATGCGTACCTCAACTGATACCTAATTTACAACCGAAATATCTTAAGGATTTTTCGCAGAATCCAATCCTGTGGCAAATAATACATTTCATATCAAATTCCATTTATTTTTCTATTATTTGACAATTTAGCCTAAAATTCCAAAAATTATTAATTTAGGCTTTACAATTTTTAAAACTCACTGCAAAGTCAAATATAACGATTTATTTAACTTAATAAACCTAAATTCCTCAATAATATACAACTTGAAATTTCGAAAATTCAATCTTACCGAATCTGAAAATTTCAATATTTTCTATGAATTTCCAAAATTTTCATTTTCTATTTCTAATGCTATAAACACATCCCAATAACGATTTAACATTTCAAAATCATAAATTCCCAAATTAATAAGCTAAATTCGAAATGTTATCTACTTAAATTTCAAAAATTAGCTTAATACCTCCAATCGGCTCCGATATAGCACCTACAATCAATAATCCAATATATATTAATATTGGTAACCAATTTTAATCCAAAAATGGAACAACCCTTAAACAATTTCTGTTATAATGATTTGTACCTCAATATATATACCAAAAGGAAGCCTACAACCCAAAGAACAAAAGCCCTCAATGAATTTTCGAACTCCGGCGACGTACAGCGAAGATTTAACGGCGAATGAGGCGGTGGTTTCCGACGGATTTTCGGAAGTCGCGATTTTTCTTAGAAAAAATGGTATCAATGGATAGCTCTTGTCGAGAGGATTCCGAATATGTATTTAGTTTAATTTTTGGGCAATCGGAGTGGCAATAATCGATGGATGAAGTTTTGAGAAGAATAAAGAAAACTTCGGCAGATCATACGGGAGAGGGAAGAAAATTGATGATTATCATTTCTTTTTCCTTTTTTTTTTTAACTTACTTACTAAATGGGTTGGGCTTGGGTTTTAGTTTGGGCTTGGGGAAATGGGCTCTCACAATGAAAGTGTGTCATACCAAGCTCAAGGGGCATGTTTTAAACAATACAGGGCTTTGTGTAATTTAAATACATGATTTGGTAAGAAATGATCGTTAAAACCCAGAGGTTGTTCAACGTAGACTTCTTCTTGTAGTATGCCATTTAAGAAGGCACTTTTCACGTCCATCTGATAAACTTTGATATTTTTGAAAGCAGCAAAGGCTATGAATATTCTGATTGCTTCAAGCCTTGCTACTGGTGCATAGGTTTCATCATAGTCTATCCCTTCTTCTTATCTAAAACCTTGAGCAACCAGTCTTGCTTTATTTCTGACCATAGTGCCTTCTTCATTTAGTTTGTTTCTGAACACCCACCATGTTCCAATAACAGCTTGATGAGTTGGTCTAGGTACGAGAAACCAAACTTCATTTCTCTTAAATTGATTCAGCTCTTCTTGCATAGCTTCAATCCAAATGTGATCCAGAAGAGCTTCTTCAATTTTCTTTGGTTCATCCTAGGAGATAAAGGTAGCAAGCATATATTCATTAATCATTTGACTTCTGGTTCTTAATGGAGCTACATGATTACCAATATCCAAAGATGAAGGATGAGATTTCCTCCAAACAAAAGGGTTTATAGAGATTTCTTCCTGGTTTGATGGATTTGAATCGGGCTCAACTAAAACAGTAGCAGGTTCTGGAATGTTTACTTCTGGTTCTGGTAAATCTTGTGTATGATCAATTGGTTCTATCAGAAGAATGTCTGGTTCTGGATTTTGATCATCTTTAACACTAGGTTCTGCATGAATGGATTCTTCAACATTAAGAGTTCTATTATTGAAGATCCTGAAAGCTTTTCTTTCTGTTGAATAACCAAGAAATAATCCAGCATCTGATTTTGAATCAAATGCAGACAAGTAGTTTTTACCGTTATTGTGAACAAAACATCTGCAACCAAACACATGAAAATAAGATACGTTAGCACTTACTCCCTTTCCATATTTCTTACGGAGTCTGATTCTGCCTTTTGTTGATCATTGTTTTGTATTGTGTGTAGAAAGCTGTGTTGATTGCTTCTGCCCAGAATCGCTGAGAGATATCTACATCTGCTAACATTGTTCTAGTAGCTTCTTTAAGAGTTCTGTTTCTCCTCTCAGCTACTCCATTATAGTGAGGTGTTCTGGAAACTAAACATGTAGGAACATTAATATGATCTTTATTCCATGATACTTTGTACGTGTTACCTTCTCTTTTTCCAGTTAACACAATAGATTTATTTGCATTTTTAACTGTGCATGTGTGCTTCTGAAATCCCATAGAATAACCATTATCACATAGTTGACTAGTGCTAATCAAGTTGTAACAAAGATTTTCAACTAATAGTACATCATTGATAGTAATGTTATCATGGATAATCTTATCCTTACCCACGGTTTTACCTCTTGAGTTATCTCCAAATGTTATCTTTGGTCCAGTACAACTTATTACTTCTGATAGTATATTCTTCGGTCTAGTCATATGTCTGGAACAACCACAGTCCAGATACCATGTGGAGCTACTGATTTTGGCTTTCCTCTCCTGTTCCTGCAAACACAAATTTTAGTATCTAGTACCCAATCTATTTGGGTCCAATCCTTATCAGTCCTTTAGGGACCCACATTTGTACAATTCTTGATGACCTTGTACTTCGGATATCCAAAGCGGTGTGTGCAACAGAAGGTCTGCTATTTCTAACAGAATGCATCTTCGAATGTTGTTCTTCCCTTCTGTTCTTGTTGCCTGGTCTGTATCTCTTCTGGACAGGTCTAGAATTATAGTACTGGTAGTTTTTAACCTTCATAGAGGGTTGTCCTTCTGAGTTGAATCCTCTGTTGGATCCAGAACTCTGGTGAACTCTTCCCTTAGGTTCAACATAGCCAAGACCATAATTCTTCCATCTGTTCGTATCATCTACAGTCCTTTCAACTTGAACAGTTGGAACATCAGGTTCATATACCACACTGGATTTGACAAAGTGAATGAATTTCCCTTTGCCTTTATCCAGGTCTGGATTAGTACTAGTTTCAGAAGTGCTTTCATTATTGCAGAATCCGAGATCACTCCTGTCACCGGATTGCTTCTGCAATTCTTGCATCTTCTCTAAAGAAACAGAAGACTTTTTCCATGCATTTACCAAAACAGATAGCTTCTGGTTTTCAGACCTCATTGTTTGGTAGTCTGCATTCACTCTTTCATTCTCAGTTCTTAACTTACTCATCTCAACATTTAAATCATTGCAGCTGTTCTCTTGCAAGAAAGTGAACTTACTGACTTGATTCTTTAAGTCTTGATTTTCAATCTTAACTTCCTCGAATGATTGAGAAAGTCTCGAGTACTCTTCCACCATGTCAGGCAGGTCTTTAATTAAATCAGTTCGTGTAAATTCATCAGAGTCAAAGTCAAGTACCTCTCCAGATGTCGAGGTTGGTTCAATACTTGCCATGAGACATTTGATCTCTTCTGCATCATTTTTGCTAGAATGACTTTCTGAGTCTTCTGACTCAGAACTAGAATCTGCCCATTTAGAATTGCTTTCCTCAGAAATCATCGCTTTGCGGTCTCTTCTGAATTTCTTGTCATTCCTCTTGTGTTCCTTTTTCTTCTAGTCATCCTTCTTGGGCTTTGGACAATCAGCAATAAAGTGACCGATCTTTCCACAGTTAAAACATGCAATGTCAACGGGTGGTGAATCCTTCTTGAAGTTCCGATTAGGGCTTTGGTAAGCTCGGTGATTCCTTTTCATGAATCTGGAGAATTTCTTCTCAAAGAGAGACATAGCATCATTGCTGATCTTATCAGCAGTCTTTTCAAAAGTGCTCTCAATAGTGGAAGAAGGCAATGCTTGTGGAACTACTGTAGCAGCACCAGCACCAACAGCAAAAGTAGTAGTAGTAGCAGCAAAAGCCTTGGTTTGTAGACTTGTGGAGGGCTCTTCTCCAGTTCTCACTTCTAGTTCGAGCTCATAGCCTTTTAAGTCAGCAAACAAGTCATGTAGCTCCAACTTGTTTAGATATTTAGAGACTCTCATAGCCATTTTTTTAACGTCCCATTCCCTGGGCAAAGCTCTCATTACTTTGAGTGCTATTTCCCTGTTGCCATACTCTTTCCTAAGAGTTGCTAGTTCATTAACCAGGCTGCTGAAACTTTCGTCAAACTCGTTCAGAGTTTCTCCAGCTTTCATTTTGAGATTCTCTAATTTCTGCATTGCTACAGACAGTTTATTCTCCTTCGTCTGCTCATTTCCTTCACAGATTTGGATGAGTTTACTCTCATTTCCTTCTAGTTTTACAAACTCTTCTCAAAGATATAGTAACGTGAATATGTTTGTAGAGAGAGTAAGAAACAATCAGCACAATATGATCTCAAAAGATCAGACAATTAATATGAAGTGTGTGCTGCTTTTCTGTATATTGAGCTTGAAGATGATAAGAAAATCTGAGTGCTCACATCATCGTTCGTATGTTAAAGAATGTGCTTGTAGTTTTTGTTAACTAGTAAACGTCGTTGATCTTGCGTATATATAGAAGTATTGAATCCAACGTCTATAAACAAAACGGTTTTTTTATTTCAGATAGGATCAGCTTTATTACCTAAAAAGGTTCCTGCAAAAAGTTTCAGAACAATCAGTCTTGTTTCATACCACATTTGGTAAAACGTATTAAATGACTTGTTCAGTATTTAATGATGCATTAAATACTTGTACTTGGTAAAGTAACGGTAACATTTAATATATCAACGATAGGTTCTGATTCTAGGAAAGAGTCAAGTTCTGCTTCTATTTTTCTAAGCTGATAAGTACTCGAAGAGTACTGCTTAGTTAAGGCGATACGAGAGCTTCTGCTTTTATACCATCTTTTTGTTTTACTAACGAGATCTACTGGTTTTGACTATCATCACCAAAATTAAATTAAGTTTACCATATAATTTAAACTACCTAAAAATATTTGTAACTGAGTTTTATCAGTTATAATGTCAGGAAATTTTGAACCAAATTCAATACTTCTTTGTATAGGAATTATTTTCCCTTTTTCAATCATATGGCCAAGAAATCTAATATTGGCTTGAAATAAAATCATTTTAGATTTTGATATAACAAGACAATTTTGAATAACAATATTTTTAAACACATCTAAATGTTTAAAATGTGTTTCAATGTCATTAGAAAAGACTGAAATATCATCAATTTAAACAATTATAAAATTGTTGTAATTATAAAAAATATCATTCATAATTTGTTGAAATTCTGAAGGGGCATTTTTTAAGCCAAATGGCATAACAGTCCATTCATAATGTCCTATTCGAACATTAAAAGCAATTTTATATCTATCAGATTCTTTTATTTGAATCTGCCAAAATCCTGATTTTAAATCAAACTTTGAAAATATAATAGCATTTACAAGTCTATCTAATAAATTTTTTTTATTAGGAATATTCTTTTCATCAAAATTCTCTTCATATGGAAGAGAAATAATATGCTTCTTACAATTCCAAAATGCATTTGGAAGATCATTACATATTTCTAAAGAGAATTTATTATAAATAATTTTAATTTTTTCCTGTAATTTTGGATTTTTTAATTTGTCATCGATAGTTGGAATTTTTACTTTTTTTTAAAAGAATTAATTTGAAAAGTTTTTTATCAATCTTTTCTTGTAATTCATTTAAAATTCTATGAACAGTTTATTTATTAGGAATATTCTTTTCATCAATGAACAGTTTATTATTGTAATTCATTTAAAATTCTATGAACAGTTTTTTATTAGGAATATTCTTTTCATCAAAATTCCCTTCATATGGAAGAGAAATAATATGCTTCTTACGATTCCAAAATGCATTTGGAAGATCATTACATATTTCTAAAGATAATTTATTATAAATAATTTTAATTTTTTCTTGTAATTTACGATTTTGTAATTTGTCATCTATAGTTAGAATTTTTACTTCTTTTTTTAAAGAATTAATTTGAAAAGATTTTCTATCAATCTTTTCTTGTAATTCATTTAAAATTCTATGAACATGTTTAGTTATAAACTTAAAAGAAATAGGATTACCTTGAAAAGTTCTTATAATACCTGTTTCATCAACATATGTTAAAGGATAAATTTGATAAATGAAAGGAAGTCCAAATATAAGTTGGCTAGAAATATCTTTTGCTAATAAAAAACTGGTTTGAATCCAGTTTTTCTATTTGCAAATATATACTTTTGGTAATTTATAATTTATTTCTAAGGGTTCTCCTCCCGCATGAGAAAGAGAATGAGTTGTTTTATGAAAATACTTTGTAGGAATTAATCCTTCATGTATTACATTTAAATCTGCACCACTATCAATCATAGCTATAAAATTTTTCTTATAAGAATTTTCAATTAATAGAGTAATATTGGTATACAATTTTGATTGGGAACGATATACAGTTTAGAGGGGGGGAGTGAATAAACGCGTTCCTTTGACGGTCGTTTTTGCAAAGGGTGCTAGAATCATGTTAGAGATTATAGCTAATCTTGTTCAAGAGTAATTCCAGCAGATAACAATAAATAGTGCGGAAACGATCCGATGGAGTACGGTGAAACACAATAAAACAGTAGGCAGTAGTCAATGGTTGTTTATGGAAGTTCGAAGATAAAATCTTCTATGTCTCCCCTTCTTCCATTTTACAAACTCTTCTCAAAGAAATAATGACGTGAATATGATTGTAGAGAGAGTAAGAAACAGTCATCACTTTTCCAGAACTTTGTTGTATTCGTTTTATTGTGTTGAGAAGCTAAGAGTTTCTGTAGGCAAATGATAAGTCCTGTTGAAATGGGTGTGTACAAGTGTTGAATTGTAAAAACCAAAGTCTTTTCGTGATACCTACTGGAAACAGAAGAAGGGGAGACGTAGAAGATTTTATCTTCGAACTTCCATAAACAACTATTGACTACTGCCTACTGTTTTATTGTGTTTCACCGTACTCCATCGGATCGTTTCCGCACTATTTATTGCGATCTGCTGGAATTAATCTTGAACAAGATTAGCTATAATTACAAACTCTTCTCAAAGATACAATGACGTGAATATGATTGTAGAGAGAGTAAGAAAGAGTCAGCACAATGTGATCTCAAAAGATCAGATAACTAATGTGAAGCGTTTGCTGCTTTTCTGTATATTGAGCTTTGAAGATGATAAGTAAGTCTGAGTGCTCAAATCGACATTTTTATATGAGAGAATGTTAACGTTGTTTCGGTGGTCTATAAACGTCATTGATCTTGTGTATTTATAGAAGTTTTGAATCCAACGTCTCTAAACAAAACAGATTCTTTGACTTCTGATAGAATCAGCTTTATTACCTAAAAAAGTTCCTGCAAAGAGCTTCAGAACAATCAGTCTTATTTCATACCACATTTGGTAAAACGTATTAAATGACTTTGTTCAGGATTAATGATGCATTTAATATTCGTACTTTGTAGAGTAACGGTAACATTTAATATAAGATCGATAGGTTCTGATTCAACAAAAGTCAAGTTCTGCTTCTGTTTATCTAAGCCGATAAGTACTCGAAGAGTACTGCTTTGTTAAGGCGATACGAGAACTTCTATTTTTTATGCTATCTTCTATTTTACTAACGCGATCTACTAGTTTTGACTATCATCACCACAATTAAATTAAGTCTATCAATTTCCCCCTTTGCGGTGATGCCAAAACCTAGAAGTTAGTATGATGAAGAAACCTAGCTAAATCAGAAACAGATAGCAATTATAACCAAATAATTTAAAAGTAAATAAACAGTAAAGCATAGTTCAAAAGAGTATTAATCAAAAAGATTAATCATCAGTCCCAATATCTTTGAATAGTGCATCATCATCATCCTGAGGATCTTGGCTTCTGAAGGATGATTCTGCTTGATGATGTCCTCCCGATTTACCTTCCTCTATCCTTTCATCTGTCCTACGTTCTACTGCTTCTCCCTTTTTGGCATCAATGCGAGTAAGCAGTTCATCCATTCGTCCAGAAAGACTGATAATGCTATCATTCATCATCTCCAAAAATAGGACTTGATTCAAAACACGATCATTTAGGGCCTGAAGAGATGGAGATTGGGACTCAATCTTGGCATCAATGGATTCCAGTTTCAAATCAGTAGCCTCCACTTTAGTTGAAATTTAGCGTAGAGACGACTCATGATCAGAGACAGTTCGTAGAACATCAGATTGATGAAGAACGATGTTGGCGTTACTAGACAAAACATTTTTCCTGAAAAGTTCGAATTCAACTTCAGGCTTAGCCCACGATTCTGCCGTTTTAACGACATTGTTTGTTATGCATTCTCCAAAGAATTTCATGGCGTCGACTTCACCAGCATGTTCAAAGGATATTTGTTTGACGATCTCTAAAATTTTGTCAATATTTCGTGTCAATATGTCAATCTCAAATTCAAGATTAAAGCGCTCTTCATCTAAAGATGGACTTCTTGCGAGCATACGTTCTGAGATTTCAGTAAGATGCGCAACATGAGCAATTCGAGATGGTGAATCAATAGGATGGAAAACTATGGCAGTAGAGGAAATGAGATATGTTGGGGCAATAGTAACAACAGTAGTCTGTCCAACAGAAGATCCTTCAGCAGCAGCAGAGGGTTCCGAAAGTGGTCTTTCTTCTGGTTGTTCGGCTTCCATGGCCTCTGGTTGTTCGGCTTCCATGCCCTCTAGTTGTTCACCTGCTGGAATTTGATCACTAAAGATGGCTACCATTTTTTCTTAATGTTCAGCAGAGAAAATCTCCAAATTTGGCAATGATTGAGATGGGGCAGCATCTGATTCTGCTAAATTGTGTTTTGCTGGGAGAGCTGTTGGTTGGACCAAGTCATTTGCCTGAGCTGATTCCGGTGCAGCAGAGACATTAACAACGATAGATTGAATGACTTCATCCATATGAAGCCAATTCATGAACAAATAGAAGAGATGAAGACTGAGTAGGCTGCTTCGGAGATGCAGGAGTACTAGAGACCTTAGATTTTGGTGGAGCTGTAGTCCTTTCCTCAACTGGTTTAGTCTGAGCAAAGTCTGGAATGAAGCCTACTTAATACGGTACAGATTCTCCAAATATCTGTTCTTGAGCAAGAAGTTGCTCATTCATCATTCTCAAACGGTCAGATAGAATATGATCACATTCTGATCCTGAGCAGCAGTTGGAATCATATCATCTAAATTAAAGTGAAGAGTCTTCAAAACTTATTCCATCTTTTGTCGTTTCAGATGCTCAAGATTGAAACTTCGGCGTCTCGTAGCTTCGATCACATTTTCAGTCTTGGCAAGTTCAAACACCTTTTTTTCATTCTTTACCATTTTACGGAATGCACCTTTTGTTCTGAAGAATGTGAGAGGATGGAAAACTCGAACCTTATGCCAATCATCAAAGAAAGTCATTCCTTTATTGGCAGATCTCTCAATCGCCTCCAAATGAAGGTTAATACCAGTTAAAACAGATGATTTGGCGTCGAGAAATTGTGGTTCTGCAACGAGTTTCCCTTTGCCTTTATCGGAAGATGAGGCAGGCATCACGGGTCGAAAAGCTGAAGACCCTGCAGAAGATTCATGAATAACAACTCCAGACAAGGGTCTGAAGGTCAAAGCTGTAGAAAAGGTGGTAGCAGAAGTAGCTGCTGGCTTAGTGACCGGAACAGATACTTGCAAAGAAGACGTGGCTTCTGGAAACACCTGTTTCAACGGGACAATGTCTAAATCAGCAATTGCTGCTATTTTCCTAATGCGAAGCACCGTGCGAGCCTTTTTCCTGTTTGGGGTGGCAGGGACAGATGCTTGAGTAGGAGAAGCAGACTCCTCAGAAACTATTTTATCAGAATCAGTGGAGATAACCACTCTTTCTTTCTTGATCTTCTTCCGAGGTCCTTGAACCTCAGTTTGAGCATCTCCAATTTCCCTTTTAAGAGCAACAAATTCCGTCACAAATTACTTTGGCCTCAAGGCGAGCACAATATCAGCATTGGCCATTGTCACGTAAGAAGCGCCCTGTTCAGTAGTGAAAAGAAAACCAGCATCCTTAAGCATTTTGCTTATCTGAACAGCAAAACCAGAAATCTTTCTCAGAACCATATCCTTCAGGATTCTAAACAAGAATCCACTCCAATCCACTTTAAATCCAGAAGTGATGGCCAACATAACTTGTACCTTTTCTTTAGTCAATTTATCAAAAGTACCAGCTTTGACCAACAGTGCTTTTGCAACAATATCAGCAAGCACTTGGTATTCCATCTTCAGTTGCTTCTTGAAGCAAGAAGGAGAGAGTTTCTCTCCAGAAGCTGAGAAAGTAACGAGGGCAGCTGACATCTCCTCCTTAGAAGTATCAGAAAAGTTCGAGATACCTGAGCATGGAAGGAAGAAGGTCGATCCCAATAGGGCAACATCAATTGAAATAGATACATCTCCCTGGGAATAGATGATTTTCCCTTCGTCAACTTTAGCTTTGGCATAAAATTCCAAAAGAGTTGTTTTGTAAATAATTGTTGGTGCTTCCAGAAACCTTCTACGACCAGATTTCTCGATGGCTTTGAACATGTTGACCAGATTTTTGTCCTTGGTTGTAAACACTGAAGAAAAATTAACTTGATAAGCATTAAGTGTGTATGCTCCAGCCATTTTTCTACAAGTAGAAAAGAGTTTGAAGTAGATTTTGCAGTAGAATGTGAATACGAGAGAAAATAGTAGCTAGTATGCGAAAGATTTGAAAGTTTAAAGTTGAAAAAACTGAGAAAAGACGGTTAAAGTCTAGGATGTACAGCCGTCAGTGAAACATAAGAACACGTGTCAATATGTTTACGGTTGAATTTGAAAAGTTGAGCAGAGAGTGTCAGATACGTCAAAATTTTTAAAATAACTAAAAATAGACGGGCTGTCCAAAGCGGTTAATAAAAAATTCTGAAAAGAGTTTGTCGTCTTATGATAATATCTACTAGAAGTTATGAAGTACTAAAATATTTTCTGCATCTTGATAAAAACCAGTAGACACACTCTTTTATCGAAAAGACAAACCTTCTTCTGCTTCTAATAAAGCACGACAAAAGGAAAAGACAGAATAAAATAATATTCCCACTTAATTAATGCAACTAATAAATGCAAAAGATACGTATTTGAGGGAATGATAGATGACTCTTGAAATTCATGCAAGATGTGATCGGTTGGACATCTCTTTAGCTTCCCAATACTCTATATAAGTACCTGCAATCTCACAAAAAAATGTTATGAGCACAAATAATAACAAATCACAAATGGATGATGCAGGTATGCTCTCAAAGTCTCCTCCAGATAGTGATTCAGCAGAGGAATTGACCATTTCCAGCTTCTCGTAAGATGATGTCTGAAAACGTCCTTTTACAAGATATGAAGACTTGGAAGAAATTCCTTGGCCTGTAATATGAAAAATCAGTTAGATTGTTCATTCATAGAAAGACTAAGCTGCGGAGTAACCCCTTTCAACAACCATGATCATGCGAAAAGAGGGGATTCCAGCATAGCATAGTTAGGTTTCTGCTGAAGTACTTTGAAGCACTTCAAACTGCTGATATCAACAAAATGTAATAGATAGGGCAATGTAATGCATCTGGTTTTATGAATGAAATATTCCATTTTGTCATATCTCTGTTTATCTACTGCTTTTTACTTAATGTAAATAAATAAATAAATAACAATAAATAAATAGAAGAAAGGATGAGAAAAACTTCGTCTGGATAATTTAATGCTCGATGACTCTTTTTCTTCCTGAAATCTTGTCTATAAAAGAAGATAACTTCTGCTCGTAATAACATTTGAATTCCAATGGATTGTGAAAGCAGCTCTCATGTTCCTCACCCTTCATGGACACCTCAATGTTTGCAAGAATTAAAACAAGGTACAGAAGACTTTATTTTTGCGGAGGTTATGTCCATTTGGACTAATTCTCATAACCTCCAATCAATCAGTACTGGAGAATTTCCTGCTTCATCTAAACAGAGGTCACTTGCAAGGAGGTTCAAGATGCTTGCTCGAGTTGATCAAATCTCCGAGCTGGTCAAGGATGATGTGCTAAACCACATGCTGCTGTCAAGGGAGTGGGAGTTGCTTGATCTAGTTGCTAATTCTGAAAACTTTCGAAATATTAGGAGTCATGATTTGAACAACTGCTTTAGAATATGGCAAGATGCTGTAGAAAGAAGTTTGAATCAAGTTTTAAAACATCGATTTTATTCTTAATAAAATATCAGTAGTTGCCAAAACTTTTCTCCTTTTTCTAATAAGCAAACTGATATTAATTGAGTAACAGGAAACTGATAATAATCAACAAACTGATAGCAACAATATACTTAAGTTAAATCAATTAAACCAAGAACATTTCGAAAATAAGAAAACTTCTCAGGCAGAGGCTTTGTAAAGATGTTTGCTGCTTGTTGATCAGTAGAAACGTATTCCAGACGAATGTCCTTCTTCTACACATGATCTCTAATGAAATGATGTCTGATACCGATGTGCTTTGTTCTGGAATGAAGTACTGGATTTTGCGTGATTGCTATAGTACTGGTATTGTCAAAGAAGATGGGTGATTCAGAAGCTTGAACTCTGTAATCTTTAAGTTGTTGTTGTATCCAAAGAATTTGAGAGCAGCAACTTCCAGCAACAAGGTACTATGCTTCTGCAGTAGACGTAGCTATGGAAGTCTGCTTTTTACTAAACCGGGAGATTAGCCTCACCAAGAAATTGACAAAAACTACTTGTGCTTTTCCTGTTTAATTTGCAACCTACATAATTAGCATCTGAATATCCAATAAGATTGAAAGATGAATCATTAGGATACCATAAGCCGACATTTTGAGTGCCCTTCAAATATTTCAGTATGCGCTTAGCAGCAATGTAATGTGACTGCTTAGGGTTAGATTGAAATCTTGCACAAATACACACAGAAAACATAATATCGGGTCTACTGGCAGTAAGATATAACAATGAACCAATAAGACCACGATACTGAGTTACCTCTACTGAAATTCAATTTTCATACTTGTCAAGTTTAGTAGATGAGCTCGTAGGAGTAGAAGCAGCAGAGCAGGTTTCCATGCCAAACTTTTTCAGTAGTTCATTAGTATACTTAGCTTTATTTAAGAAGATTCCAGTATCAAGTTGCTTGATCTGTAGTCCTATGAAGAATGTTAATTCTCCCATCATGCTCATTTGAAATTGTTCCTACATCAATTTGGAGAACTTTGCACAAAATTTGGGGTTAGTTGACCCAAAGATAATGTCATCAACATAAATCTGTACTAACAGAATGTGCTTATTCTTAACTAAAGTGAACAAAGTTTTGTCTACTATTCCGATAGTAAAATCATTATTAACAAGAAATTGTGAGAGTGTGTCATACCAAGCTCGAGCTGCCTGTTTTAAACCATACAGGGCTTTGTGTAATTTAAATACATGATTTGGTAAGAAATGATCGATAAAACCTGGAAGTTGTTCAACGTAGACTTCTTATTGTAGTACACCATTTAAGAATGCTCTTTCAACGTCAATCTGATAAACTTTGATATTTTTGAAAGAAGCAAAGGCTAAAAATATTCTGATCGCTTCAAGCCTTGCTACTGGTGCGTAGGTTTCATCATAATCTATTCTTTCTTCTTGTCTGAAACCTTGAGTCACAAGTCTTGCTTTGTTTCTGACCATAGTGCCTTCTTCATTTAGTTTGTTTCTAAACACCCACCGTGTTCCAATAACAGCTTGATGAGTTGGTCTAGGTACAAGAAACCAAACTTCATTTCTTTTAAATTGATTCAGTTCTTCTTGCATAGCTTCAATCCAACTGGGATCCAGAAGAGCTTCTTCAATTTTCTTTGGTTCATCCTGAGAGATAAAGACAGCTTGCATATATTCATTAATCATTTGCCTTATGGTTCTTAATGGAGCTGCAGGATTACCAATAACCAAAGATGGAAGATGGGATTTCCTCCAGACAAAAGGGTTTAAAGAAATTTCTTCGTGGTTTGATGGATTTGAATTAGGCTCAGCTAAAGCAATAGCAGGTTCTGGAATGTTCACTTCTAGTTCTGGTAAATCCTATGTCTAAGCAATTATTTCTACCAGAGGAATGTCTGGTTCTGGATTTTGAGCATCTTTAAAACTAGGTTCTGCATCATCTTTACTATCCAATTCCAGATGAATCATGTCTAGCCTGTTACTTAGATTTGACATGTTAGAAATTCCAAGAGCACTGCTATCTTCATCAAAGACAACATGAATAGATTCTTCAACATTAAGAGTTCTATTACTGAAAATTCTAAAATATTTGCTTACTGCTGAATATCCAAGAAATAGTCCAGCATCTGATTTTGAATCAAATGCAGACAAATAATTTTTACCGTTATTGTGAACAAAACATCTGCAACCAAATACATGAAGATAAGATACATTAGGCTTACTCCCTTTCCATATCTCATATGGAGTCTGATTGTGCTTTTGTTGATCATCTGTTCTGTGTGTAGCATGCTCTGTGGATTTCTTCTGCCCAGAAGCGCTGAGAGATAGCTGAATCTGCTAGCCTTGTTCTAGCGGCTTCTTTAAGAGTTCTGTTTCTCCTCTCAGCTACTCCATTCTTTTGAGGCGTTCTGGCAGCTGAATATTCATGATGAATGCCATATTAATCCAAGTATAACTCAAGAATCTTGTTAGTAAACTCAGTTCCCCGATCACTTCTGATTTTAATGACAGAAATAGATTTTTTATTTTGAATATTTTTCAGAAGCTTGACCAAGAGACTACTGGTTTGATCTTTTCCAGCAAGAAATATTACCCAAGTAAATCTAGAAATTTCATCAACAACAACAAGTTTATATTTCATTCCCGCTAAGCTCATGATATGGATTGGACCAAACAAGTCCATATGCAATAATTCCAAACACCTTGAAGTTGATTTACTACCTTTATTCTTGAAGCTAGATCTGACTTGCTTAGCAAGTTGACATGCAGAACAGATATGATTCTTAAAGAAGTTTATATCAGGCAAACCATCAACTATGTTCTGCTTCTTGAGATTATTGATTGACTTGAAATTCAAATGATTCAATCTCTTATGCCATAGCAAATGTTTATCACTAAGAGAGGAAACTAAACACGTATGAACGTTAATATGATCTATATTTATGAAACTTTGTATGTGTTGCCTTCTCTTTTTCCAGTTAATACAGTAAACTCATCAGCATTTTTAACTGTGCATGTGTGCTTTTGAAAAGCCACAGAGTAACAATTATCACACAGTTGACTAATGCTAATCAAGTTGTAACAAAGATTTTCAACCAATAGTACATCATTGATAGTATTGTTACCATGGATAATCTTAACCTTACCCACGGTTTTATCTTTTGAGTTATCCCCAAATGTTATCTTTGGTCCAGTACAACTCATTACTTCTGATAGTCGTTTTTCTGTCCAGTCATTTGTCTGGAACATCCACTGTCCAGATACCACGTGGAACTGTTGATTTTGGTTTTCCTCTCATATTCCTGCAAACACAAATTTTAGTATCTGGTACCCAATCTATTTCGGGCCAATCCTTATCAGTCTTTTAGGAACCCACATTTGTACAATTCTAGGTGACCTTGTACTTCGGGTATCAAAAGTAGTGTGTGCAACAGAAGGTCTGCTATTTCTAACAGAATGCATCTTAGAATGTTGTTCTTCCCTTCTGTTTTTTGTTGTCTGTTCTGTAACTCTCCTGAACATGTATAGAATTATAGTGCTGGTAGTTTTTAACCTTCATAGAGGGTTGTCCTCCTGAGTTGAATCCTCTGCTGGATCCAGAACTTCTGGTGAACTCTTCCCTTAGGTTCAACACAACCCAGACCATAATGCTTCTTTCTGTTCGTCTGAACTACAGTCCTTTCAACTCGAAAAGTTGGTACTTCAGGTTCATATACCACACTGGATTTGACAAAGTGAATGAATTTCCCTTTGCCTTTATCCAGGTCTGGATTAGTACTAGTTTCAGAAGTGCTTTCATTATTGCAGAATCCGAGATCACTCCTGTCACCGGATTGCTTCTGCAATTCTTGCATCTTCTCTAAAGAAACAGAAGACTTTTTCCATGCATTTACCAAAACAGATAGCTTCTGGTTTTCAGACCTCATTGTTTGGTAGTCTGCATTCACTCTTTCATTCTCAGTTCTTAACTTACTCATCTCAACATTTAAATCATTGCAGCTGTTCTCTTGCAAGAAAGTGAACTTACTGACTTGATTCTTTAAGTCTTGATTTTCAATCTTAACTTCCTCGAATGATTGAGAAAGTCTTGAGCACTCTTCCACCATGTCATGCAGTGCTTTAATTAAATCAGTTCGTGTAAATTCGTCAGAGTCAAAGTCAAGTACCTCTCCAGATGTCGAGGTTGGTTCAATATCTGCCATGAGAAATTTGATCTCTTCTGCATCATTTTCGCTGGAATGACTTTCTGAATCAGAAGACTCAGAACTAGAATTCGCCCATTTAGATTTGCTTTCCTCAGCAATCATCGCTTTGCGGTCTCTTCTGAATTTCTTGTCATTCCTCTTGTATTCCTTTTTCTTGTGGTCATCCTTTTTGGGCTTTGGACAATCAGAAATAAATTTACCGATCTTTCCACAGTTAAAACACTCCATGTCACCAAGTTGTGAATCCTTCTTGAAGTTCCGGTTAGGGCTTTGGTAATCTCGGTGATTCTTCTTCATGAATCTGGAAAATTTCTTCAAAAAAAGAGATATAGCATCATTGCTGATCTTTTCAGTAGTATTTTTAGAAGTGCTCTCAATGATGGTAGCAGGTAATGCTTGTGGAACAACTATTGCAGCAGCCAAAGGCAAGGTTCTTGTCCGTTCTTCGCAAATCGTCAACGGTTTTTTTTCGTGCCTTAATTACGCAAAGGCACGCCAATTCTTTCCTTCAAAACATCATCACACCATATTATATTTTTGTGCATGAAAACGTGGAAAACAAGTGTCACCTGTTTGTATTTTCATTTTTGTAAGGATCATGAAGTTTCAAGCAATGTTTTGATTCCCAAATTCATTTTTTTATGGTTTGAGGGCTGCCATGATATAGGTATTGATCAAGCATTGTTATACATGAATTTAGACTCCTAAAACACCAACTAAACACCGCACACGAATTTGAAACAATTTGAAAGCAACATGATGTCATTGGAAACAAGGAGTTCGGGTTTTGTACGCCACGGACGGGCTTAGGGTTGGCTTCTATCCAGGGGCTAGCCAGGGTCGTGGGGGAGTCAAGGGAAGAGTCCTAGCCATGCTAGGACTTGAGCTAGGGGCTTGGGAGGAGTCCTTGACAGCAAGGACTCCTACCCGACATCACTCAAGGGAGGCGCGCAGGTTCTGTGATTTTGCGCAGGCTTGTGGGCTAGGTCGAGGGGGCCTGGGCTGGTTCAGGTCGAGTCCTTAAGGTCCTAAGTGGGTGCACAACAGGTTGGTTTGGGGGTTGGGCTCGCTGGTAGGGTCCTGGAAGCAAAAAAGAAGAGTCCCAACACTAGTGGGGTTCTCGGCCATGCTTGGGGTTAGGGTGAGGGCTTGGGTTTTGATTCAGGAAATGTTTTTTTTTTTTTGGGATCCAAGGGTCCAGTAGGGTGCTCTAATGTTTTGGTCAGGGTTTGGTTCAACATGGTTTGAGGGTGGCTCGAGAAAATCGAAATATGGCTCGGGGTCGAAGTTTATGTGTCATATTAGGGTTTCCTAACTTAAATTAATTGAAAAACGGCTCACGAGGGTCGAATCGTGGTTCATAAGCGCTAAAATAATATAAAAAGATTAAGTTTAGAGTTTAAGAATTTTATATTTAAGTTTGGGATTTTTCGGGATTAAAACACCGTTAAAACGACTAAGTTACGAATTAATTAAAAGGCCTAGTTTTTATGCTAAATAAAATTATGAGAATTTTAATTTAGGTTTAAATATTTATTTGGGAAATTGTAGAGTCAAATAAATCAAGAAAAATTCTAAAACGTAAGATGTCACGTTCAGGGGTAAAATGGTCTTTTTACACCTAAAAATTAGTAAACGTCATGGCAGTGTCCTAAATACTATTTTATATGCTAATATGATTATTTTCAATGATTATGGATGTTTATGAATTTTTATATGTTAAATCATGGTTTTTAAATGTTCATGGATTTTTATGGATTAATTATTGGACATTTAAAAGAAATGTTGCATGCTTGATTTAAAAAAAAAACGATACGTATATGCATGATTTTTATTAAGTAATGATAACATGTTGAAGGACGTGAAGGGATTGTGACTATTACGATGATATGTTGGAGATATCGTGAGGGTTATGGTCCCAGTGGGAGCCCGACGATCGTATTTCTACGGATATGAACACGTTTACGATGATACGATAATACTTAGGGCCAGGGCCCAGTTGACCGGTGAGAGTGTTGTTGGTGGTCCCCCGCCGCCCAATACTGTGGTTACATGTAGATGGATCCATCGCCTAACACGTATATGAACACGAAAGTCATAATCAACGATCTGAATTCCAGAAAACATGATCATGAATATGGATATGTATATGTTTATGATGACATGAAAATGTTTATGATTTTACATGTTTATGAAAATCTATAAGTTTAAAGTTTATGCATTATTATGAAAATGTTATTTTAAGTACAAGTATTTTTCACTGTTGTATGGGAACTGTATTACGTATTACTTGTTATCAAGGATATTATGTGTTGAGTCTTTAGACTCACTAGGTGTGTATGATGCAGGTCAGTTAGATGGAGGTCTTGATGGTTGACCTGACTGGACTGAATGTGCAAATAACCCGAGGACTAGCGCTTATATTTTCCACATTTAAGTTTATGATTTTACATTAAAGATTTTTACGACATTTTATTTATGCTTCTGAGAGATTTTTTAGAGGTTTAGTATGGGCTTCGCTTTTCAACATTTATTGATTTTTAGGTTTGGTAAAACGTTTTACGGTTTCTGGTTTTAACTATTCCCTTTGGAATTTTTCAAATACTAATTGGATGGTTTATTTTAAAATGGTGCAAAAGTAGTTTTTATTTATATGCATATGCAATGACCAAAAATGTGAGAGTTTAAAAAAAAAAATCTAGTACTTTTTAAGAAAACGAATAAGCAGACATTTCAGTTGGTATCAGAGCCGACCTCTCTTAGTACGGTGTGGTTCAGGGACGAACAAAGCGGAAGCTGGTGGGCATGTGAGGCCCGGGGTCGAAGAGGGCGGGGGGGGGGGGGGGGGGGGGGGGGGGATCGTCGGTGCCATGAGGTTGCACGGACAATGAGCGGCTCTTGGCAGGCTTCTAGGTGGAGGGAACATGAATGAACTGATCCCTCACCGGAATTAGAGGGATTCCGAGACTGTTCAATTTAATGGACTGTACAGTTGAAGAGGGATTAAAAGATTTGATATGTACTACTCATATCAAGAAGATGCATCTTTTTTTGGGTAGCTCATCACATAAGAACTTCAAAGTTAAGCGTGTTTGACTTGGGGCAATTTTGGGATGGGTGACCCCCTGGGAAGTTTCTCATGGTGCATGTGAGTGAGGACATAAGCACGCTGAAAAGACTCGTCTTGGTACTATGAGGACAGTCGTCGAATCTGGGGCGTTACAGTTGGCCCAGGGCCGAAGAGGGCGGGGGTTGATCTCCGGTGCCATGAGGTTGCACGGACAATGAGTGGCTCCTGGCAGGCTTCTAGGTGGAGGGAACATGAATGAACCGATCCCACACCGGAATGAGAGGGATTCCGAGACTGTTCAATGTAATGGACTGTACTGTTGAAGAGGGCTTAAAAGATTTGATATGTACTACTCATATCGAGAAGGTGCATCTTCTTTTCGGTAGCTCATCACATAAGAACTCCAAAGTTAAGCGTGCTTGACTTGGGGCAATTTTGGGATGGGTGACCCCTTGGGTAGTTTCTCATGGTGCGTGTGAGTGAGGACATAAGCATGTTCGAAAGACTCGTCATGGTACTATGAGGACAGCCGTCGAATCTGGGGCGTTATAGTTGGCCCGGGGCCGAAGAGGGCGGGGGGTGATCGCCGGTGCCATGAGGTTGCACGGACAATGAGCGGCTCCTGGCAGGCTTCTAGGTGGAGGGAACATGAATGAACCGATCCCATACCGGAATGAGAGGGATTCCGAGATTGTTCAATGTAATGGACTGTACAGTTGAAGAGGGTTTAAAAGATTTGATATGTACTACTCATATCAAGAAGGTGCATCTTCTTTTCGGTAGCTCATCACATAAGAACTCCAAAGTTAAGCGTGCTTGACTTGGGGCAATTTTGGGATGGGTGATCCCTTGGGAAGTTTCTCAGGGTGCGTGTGAGTGAGGACGGACATAAGCACGCTCGAAAGACTCGTCTTGGTACTGTGAGGACAGTCGTCGAATCTAATGCGCTACAGTTTGTATCAGAGCAAAGGTCCTGTAAAGGATTGTGCCACCATCAGCGCCGGGAAGTTCAGTGGTCGAGCCTCAAAGTTGTAAGTTTTACATGCTTTATATGATTCAGTATGATGTTACCTGCATATTGATGAGTATTATGTTTACGTTACATGCTTACTAGCTTTTTGAGTACTTATGCTATGCATGCTTAAATTGCTAAATGAGTTAGGATATTTCACATGATTAGAGAACTTAGATTTAAAAGCATGTTGGTTACGTTAGAATTTGGAAAACTTTCAGATAAAATGCCGCCTAGAAGTGCCCCTGTTATTGAGAATCAAGAAGAGAACAGTGTGAATCATCAAGGGAACAATCAAGGGAATGCACCACCACCACCACCTCCGGGGGATGCTGCTACTCGTGCTTTAGAGGGGATAGCTCGTCTCTTCGAGCAACAAATACAACAGCAACAGTTACAGCAGCAGCAGTTACAGTAGATGTAGTAGACACCTAGGCCACATCATGATATATATGATAAGTTCTGTAGGCTAGGGCGAAGAAATTTTCTGGCACCACCGATCCCTTTGCTGCTGAGAGTTGGATCTGTTCACTTGAGGTACAATTTCGATACCTTGATATGGGGGATGCGGATCTTGTGAGGTGTACTACTTATCTATTCAGGGATGACGCTTCTTTGTGGTGGGAAGGAGCAGAGCATGGTGTTAAGCTTGCTACACTCACTTGGGCTCAATTCAAGACAAAATTCTATGAGAAATATTTTACTGCTGATGTCAGAGGTCGACTAAAGAGGGAATTTATTACTCTCCATCAGGGAGACGCTACTGTTGTTGATTTTATGAAGAATTTTGATAGGGGTTGTCACTTTGTACCCCTTATTGCCAGGGATGCTGAAGAGAAGCTTAGAGATTTCATGGATGGTCTACAACCTGCCATACGGAATAATGTTATGGTGATGCGTCCTTTGGATTATGCTACTGCCGAGCTCGTAGTCAAAATTCGGTATAGAATAAAGACTGCACAAAGCTGACAAAAGATTTATGCGAACAAGAGACGAAGGGACTTAGAGTTTGCAGTGGGCGACCATGTATTTGTGAAAATAGCACCTATGAAGGGTGTTATGCGCTTTGGCAAGAAAGGCAAGCTTAATCCAAGATTTAATGGTCCATTCGAGATTTTATAGAGAGTTGGGACACTAGCTTATAGAGTGGCACTGCCACCAGCACTTTCAGGAGTTCACAACGTGTTCCATATTTCAATGCTGTGGAAGTACATGTCGAATCCGTCACATGTACTAAACTATGAACCTCTTCAATTAACACCAAATATGGCATATGAAGAAAGACCTGTCCAAATCTGGGCAAGGAAAGAAAGTAGATCGCGAAATAAAGTCATTCCAATTGTCAAGGTCAAGTGGCTAATTCACTCGGAAGAAGAAGCTATTTGGGAAACCGAGAGGGACTTGAAGAGCCGCTATCCAGAATTATTCGGCAAGTTCTAATTTCGAGGACGAAATTTTATTTAAGGGGGGGAGGAATTGTAAGGTCCAAAACTAAGAGGACGTAATCCAACTGCATGCAAATCTAGAAAATATGAAAATAAGTAATTAATTGATTTAATTGCTTAATTGATTATGTGACATGCATGATTATATGTTAAATAAGATTTAATTGTTATTATGCATAAAACTATATTTTTAAGGACTATTTAAGTTGCGATCGAAGAACGGAGACCGAGGACTGAAAAACGTAAAAAAATTTTATTAAATAATTGTTTAATTATTTAAAATATGGGTGTTGAAAATAAGGGATTTTTAGATGATTTTATACGCCGAGACGTAAATTTTATAGGTGTTGGTTTTTCAACAAAAAAGACAAACTTTTTGACAACCCGGCTATTAAATTCACAAACTTATTTTACTAAAAGTATTTTAATGTTTTAATTAAATCCTAATTAAGAATAATGGGCCTAAATTGTTGGCTTAATAGGCCTAAAGCCTTGTTATTGATTAATTAGTATTTAAATATGTTAAACCCTCCCCAAAACCCTACACTTCACACGCCAACTTTTCTGAAATCTCACCATATCACACGGCACACAACACATCAAAGTAGAAGAAATTTTCGGAAAAAGCTAAAGGGAATTCAAGCCAAGGTTATTGTTTGTTCTTCGCAAATCGTCAACGGTTTTTTTTCGTGCATTAATTACGCAAAGGCACACCTATTCTTTCCTTCAAGACATCATCACACCATATTATATTTTTGTGCATGAAAACATGGAAAACAAGTGTCACCTGTTTTTATTTTCGTTTTTGTAAGTATCATGAAGTTTCAAGCAAATTTTTGACTCCCAAATTCATGTTTTATTATTGTTTGAGGGCTGCCATGATATAAGTATTGATCAAGCATTGTTCTACATGAATTTATACTCCTAAAACACCACCTAAACACCGCACACGAATATGAAACAATTTGAAAGCAACATGTTGTCATGGGAAACAAGGAGTTCGGGTTTTGTACTCCACGGCTGGGCTTAGGGTTGGCTTCTTTCCAAGGGCTAGCCAGGGTCATGGTGGAGTCAAGGGAAGAGTCCTAGCCATGCTAGGACTCGAGCTAGGGGCTTGGGACGAGTCCTTGACAGCAAGGACTCCTACCCGAGATCACTCAAGGGAGGCCCGCAGGTTCTGTGATTTTGCGCAGGCTTGTGGGCTCGGTCGAGGGGGGCCTCGGCAGGGTCAGGTCAAGTCCTTAAGGTCCTAAGTGGGTGCACAACAGGTTGGTTTGGGGGTTGGGCTCGCTGGTATGGTCCTGGAAGCAAAAAGGAAGAGTCCTAACACTAGTGGGGTTCTCGGCAATGCTTGGGGTTAGGGTGAGGGCTTCGTTTTTGATTCAGGAAACGTTTTTTTTTTTTTTTGGATCCAAGGGTCCATTAGGGTGCTCGAATTTGTTTGTCATGGTTTGGTTCAACATGGTTCGAGGGTGGCTTGAGAAAATCGAAAGATGGCTCGTGGTCGAAGTTTTTGTGTCATATTAGGGTTTCCAAACTTAAATTAATTGCAAAATGGCTCACGGGGGTCGAGTCATGGTTCATAAGCGCTAAAATAATATAAAAAGACTAATTTTAGAATTTAAAAATTTTATATTAAAGTTTGGGATTTTTTGGGATTAAAACACCGTTAAAACGACTAAGTTACGAATTAATTAAAAGGCCTTGATTTTAAGCTAAATAAAATTATGAGAATTTTAATTTAGGCTTAAATATTTATTTGGGACATGTTAGAGTCAAAGAAATTAAGAAAAAATAAAAAACGTAAGATGTCACGTTCAGTGGTAAAACGGTCTTTTTACATCTAAAAATTAGTACACGTCATGGCAGTGTCCTAAATACTATTTTATATGCTAATATGATTATTTTCAATGATTATGGATGTTTATGAATTTTTATATGTTAAATCATGGTTTTTAAATGTGCATGGATTTTTATGGATTAATTATTGGACATTTAAAAAAAATGTGAAATGCTTGGTTTCAAAAATAAAAACGATACGTATATGCATGATTTTTATTAAGTAATGATAACATGTTGAATGACGTGAAAGGATTGTGACTATTACGATGATATTTTGGAGATATCGTGAGGGTTATGGTCCCAGTGGGAGCCCGACGATCGTATTTCTACGGATATGAACACGTTTATGATGATATGATAATATATAGGGCCAGGGCCCAGTTGACCGATGAGAGTGTTGCAGGTGTCCCCCGCCGCCCAATATTGTGGTTACATGTAGATGGATCCGTCGTCTAACACGTATATGAACACGAAAGTCATAATTAACGATCTAAATTCAACAAAACACGAACATGAATATGGATATGTATATGTTTATGAAGACATGAAAATGTTTATGATTTTACATGTTTATGAAAATGAATAAGTTTAAAGTTTATGCATTATTATGAAAATGTTATTTTAAGTAAAAATATTTTTCACTGTTGTATGGGAACTGTATTACGTATTACTTTTTATCAAGGACATGACGTGTTGAGTCTTTAGACTCACTGGGTGTTTATGATGCTGCTGAGTTAGATGGAGGTCTTGATGGTTGACCTGACTAGACTGAAGGTGCACATAACCCGAGGACCAGCGCTTCTATTTTCCGCATTTAAGTTTATGATTTTACATTAAAGATTTTTACGACATTTTATTTATGCTTTTGAGAGATTTTTTAGAGGTTTAGTATGGGCTACACTTTTTAACATTTATTGATTTTTTAGGTTTGGTAAAACGTTTTACGATTTCTGGTTTTGACTATTCCCTTTGGAATTTTCAAATACTAAGTTGGATGGTTTATTTTAAAATGGTGCAAAAGTAGTTTTTATGTATATGCATATGCAATGACCAAAAATGTGAGAGTTTAAAAAAAAAGTTCTAGTACTTTTTAAGAAAACTAATAAGCAGACGTTTCAATATAGCTCCAACTTGTTTGGATCTTTAGAGACACTCATAGCCATTGTTTTAACGTCTCATTCCCTGGGTAAAGCTCTCATCACCTTGAGTGCTATTTTTATGTTGCCATACTCTTTCCCAAGAGCTGCTAGTTCATTAATCAGGTTGTTGAACCGTTCATCAAACTCATTCAGAGTTTCTCCAGCTTTCATCTTAAGATTCTCAAATTTCTGCATTGCTACAGACAGTTTATTTTCCTTCGTCTGCTCATTTCCTTCACAGATTTGGATGAGGTTTTCCCAATTCTCTTTAGCAGTATAATACACATGATCTTGCTGAAGGTATTTTTTTCGAGGGTTTTGTAAAGAATGTCCTTCGCAACATTAGCAATATTGGCTTTCTTTTTATCTTCGTCAGTCCATTCAGTTCTGTGCTTCTCAACCATTTGGGGTGCTCCCTCAGTGACAGCAACAGCAGTGTTAGATTTTAAGATCTTCAAAGGACCATCTGTGATGACAAACCACATGTCATCGTCTTGAGCTGCAAGATGAACTTGCATCCGGATCTTCCAGTCATCAAAGTCTTCTTTTGAGAACATAGGAACATTGCTGAAGTGTGTCATATCTGTTGTAAATATAGAACAAGAAAAATATTCTCTGATACCACTTGTTGGGGATCGATATAGAGTTTAGAGAGTGGGTGAATAAACTCGTTCCTTTGACGGTCGTTTTTGCAAAAAGTGCTAGAATCCTGTTTGAAATTATAGCTAATCTTGTTCAAAAGTAATTCCAGCAGGTCACAATAAATAGTGCGGAAATGATCCAATGGAGTACGGTAAAACACAATAAAACAGTAGGCAGTAGTCAATGGTTGTTTATAGAAGTTCGAAGATAAAATCTTCTACGTCTCTGCTTCTTCTGTTTTCAGATGGTATCACTAAAAGACTTTGGTTTTTACAGTTCAACACTTGTACACACCCATTTCAACAGGACTTATCATTTGCCTACTAAAACTCTTAGTTTCTCAATACAATAAAACGAATACAACAAAGTTCTGGAAAAGTGATGACTATTTATTACTCTATCTCCAATCATATTCACGTCATTGTATCTTTGAGAAGAGTTTGTAAACTGGAAAACAGTATTTTCCAGTTTACAAACTCTTCTCAAAGATACAATGACGTGAATATGATTGTAGGGAGAGTAAGAAACAGTCAGCACAATGTGATATCAAAAGATCAGATAACTAATGTGAAGCGTGTGCTGCTTTTCTGTAAATTGAGTTTTGAAGATGATAAGTAAGTCTGAGTGCTCAAATCGACGTTCGTATACGAGAAAATGTAAACGTTTTTTCGGTGGTCTATAAACGTCGTTGATCTTGTGTATTTATAGAAGTCTTGAATCCAACATCTATAAACAAAACGGCTTTTTTGACTTCTGATAGAATCAACTTTATTACCTAAAAAGGTTTCTGCAAAGAGCTTCAGAACAATCAATCTTGTTTCTTACCACATTTGGTAAAACGTATTAAACGACTTTGTTCAGCATTAATAATGTATTTAATACTCGTACTTAGTAGAATAACGGTAAAATTTAATATAAGCTCGATAGGTTCTGATTCAACAAAAGTCATGTTCTGCTTCTTTTATCTAAGCCGATAAGTACTCGAAGAGTACTGCTTTGTTAAGGCGATACGAGAACTTCTGCTTTTATGCTATCTTCTGTTTTACTAACGCGGTCTACTCGTTTTGACTATCATCACCACAATTAAATTAATTCTATCACATTTTTGAGATATTATCATGCTTAAAATAGATAATTGTTTTTGATTTGGATTAGGAAAGGAGATATCTTGAAGATTATCAAAACTTTCAGAATTATTAACTGAATTGTTATTATTAGTTTCAATAATTGAAACTCGATAATTTAAACTATTATTATTATGTTGTAAAATTTTTACTTGTTCTTTAAGTTTTTCTATTTCTTTGACTAAATCTTGTATTGTAACTGGATTTTGTTTATTATATTTTTGTTGTATGAGATTTTTTACTTCTTTCATGGAATAAGCTTGTTCTTGTTTAACAAGAATGTTATTATTATTTCTAATCGAAGCAGTATTTTCCATTTGATCAATAATTGTGGATTTCAATATTGGATCTTTAATCATTTAAAGGAATTTTAAAATATTATTTTTAGTTTAAACATTAATATTTAAACCTTGAAATTGAGACATGAGTTTATAAAAATCATCATTTTTATCATTATTATCATCTATATGATTTATACAAGATTTTCCTTGTATACAGTTATCGCATACTTGTAAATCTGAGATATCTGATTCATTATCTAGTATTTTTTCCGAATTATAAGATTCTGAAGAATTCACAGATTCACTATTAGAATCATAATTTGAATCCATTATTATTTTAAATAATGTTTCTTTTAGATTATCATCTATATCTAAATTATTAATTTTATTTTTAGCCCAACATTGATTTGCATAATGTCCTGGCTTTTTAAATTTTCTACAAATTGTTAATTTATTTTTATTTTTATATTTTTCTGATTTCCGTAATTCACAGCTTTCTTTTCTTTTCATTTTTCTATCTTTTTGTCTTTCAGATAAATGTATTTTCTTTCTGTAAAGTTTTTCGTCTTTTTCTTTTATTTTTTTCTTACCTTTATTAGGTAGGTGAATACCAAATTGATCACAAAATTTACCTAATTATTTTTTATCAAGTAAATTCTGTCTTTTAATTTTATTTAATTTAAATTCATCACAGAGAGCTAAACCCTCTTTAATACAAGTACTTATTAATTTTCCGTAAGTGTAATTTTCATATGGAATATAAATATCATCTTTTCTTAAAACTTTTCTAATTCTTTCAACAAATAGAAAATGTAAACCATCTATAAATTTGGCTTTACAAATATTATTATTACAGTCAGATATCTCATAAATTCTAGATAAAAAGGTATCTTTATACCATCTAAAATAAGCAAGAGTTTTACATTTTAGATTACTTAATAAAGTACGAATTTTTTCACCATTATCAGTAAATCTACCAGTAAAACGTTCAATCATTGTCATTATTAATGAATATACTACATTTTCTGATTGAATATTATTCTCAGTTTTTATTGAATTTAGAATTTCATCGTTATGAGATTGATTTAAATAATTATCCCACCAACCTTTAAGTTGGCTAGTAAATCCTCTATAATCATTCTAGCAATATTTTTATCATTATTGCCAGAAGTTTTACACACAGTACTATACATAAGCATTTTGTGAGCAGTATTATAAATTTTCTTATAACTAAAACCATCAATATTTCATTCATAAATACTTTTCCCATTATAACTATTAGAAAAAATATATTCTTGTTCTTCAATAAGAACATCCATGGGAGTAGGTCTATCATAATAAAATTTATTTTGGGTAGGTTTATCTGCCCATTTGATTTTATTTATTTCTTCATCAGAATTATTATTAATATTTTCAAACTCTTCATTAAGAGTATTTAAATTTAAATTTTTTATTTTTTCTTCTAATAATTTTTCTATATCAGGAACTGTAGACTTTAATTTAAAATCTTTTACATCTGGAGGGGATTGAATAGAAGAAGTTGCAATAGAAATAATATTATTATCTTCTTTATTTTGTATATGAACATCCGGTTTAATTAATTGATAACTAAAATTATTTTATCAATTCGATATTTAAGAGAAACTATTTCCTCTCCTATTATCGTAAGATATAAATTTGTATAATTCTGTTTTTCAATTATCTGATTAATATGTTTAACAATTATCTGTAACATATCATTATCAAATAATTTTAAAAATGCAGTAAAATTTAAATTTTTATTATTTTTTTCTATAATGAAAGATTGTTGAGGAGGATAAACAGATTTTTGAATTTGTCCTGAGGAAAGTTTATAATTTCTTTCAAGAACTGAAATATAATCTATAATAAATGTTTTAAAAAACCAAGGAACAAAATGTATTAATCTATTTTTGTTTTCACAATATTTGTAAAACCCTGTAACAATATATTCAAATTCTTCTTCAGAGAAGCTTTTAAAATTCCAATCCCTGAAAGATTCCTATTGAGGTTGGTAAATTCTGCATTGATCTTTGCTCTAGCAAGAGATCCTTTAGTAAAATAAATTTTTGTTTTACTATTCAATATATACTAAACATCATTTCTGAAACTATATCAGTTTCTCCAACTTTTTGAAAATTACTTTTATGAACAATATTATTTTGATCAATGATTAACTCTTCTATTGTATCTTTTACAGAATCTATTTCTTCTCTTATTTGAGAAGTAGAAGCTCTAGAAGTTTGTGGTATATGTACCATATAATTGATAAGTGCAAGATTTGCACTTAATTTATATAAGAATCCATTTTGAATTATGCATGTTTTGAACAGAATTATGCGTTTTTGGTTTGTTTTTGTCGTCATTTCAGGAATGGAGAAAATAGTGGAAACGAAGCCAATTGGACCAAGAAAACAGAGAGGTGCGCAAAAGCAGACCAATAAGTTGCAAAGCCGCGAGCACTCCATCGGACAGAGGTGCGCGCGTGACCGCGCAACTTCACGCGCAACCGCGCGCGCAGACATGCAAGATGATCGACAGAGGGGCGCGCGCGATCGCGCCACTTCACGCGCAACTGCGCGCGCATAGATAAAGCATGAAGACAAGAGGCGCGCGCACGGCCATGCCACTTCACGCGCAACCACGCGCGCAGACACGAGCCACCAGGCAGAAGCTCGCGCGTGGCCGCGCGACTTCACGCGCAACTGCGCGCTCCCAGCATCCAGAAAACTATAAATTGCGTATCCTAGGTCAGAAACGAGATTCAGCCGCCGTGGGAGAACAGAACACGCAGGAACTGCCACCTTGGGAAAGAAAAGAAGCGAGAAACCGAAAGCACACACGAGGAGAATATTCGGGAAGCGAAGAACAATCCTAAATACGAAGAACGACGGATCTGGAGAGAGAGAGGACACTTCGGATTTGTTATCTTTTCCTTCGCTTCTTTATTTTATTCTGTAGTGATGTTTAAAACTATGAATATGTCTTGTCTTCGGTTGGATTCCGTGATGAACTAAATTTCCATTCTAGAGTTGGACGTAGCTTTGTCTATACGATGATTTTACGTTGATATTTTGATGATTGAATTCCGTTTTTGTTTAATTGTGTTTTCTACATTTATTTCACTGCAATTTACTGGTCATAAATTGTGTGTTGTCTGATTAATTCTACAACTCGAGAGAGGGACTAGGATTATAGATCATTAGAGACACATCGTTAAATGTTTATATCGTTCGAAAGGTGTATAACGTTAGCGAGGCTTAGGTAAGAACATTGTTTGCATTTATCAATTAAACTTAGATTTTTATTAGGAATAATTGAATCGAAGTTTGATTGATACAATTTATTCGTCACTTGAGAAAGGGGGAATAAAACACGTAAGTGTTCTTAGCCATTAAATAATAGGAATTCATGAAGTTAAATACAACCAGAAGAATTATCGTAGAAACTTAGTGAAATCATTCCTCTAGATATTCTCTCTCATAGTTATTTCTCCAGTCGGTGATCAAATTAATTCATTGTTTTCAATTAATTCGTTCAACAAACCAATCTGGTTATTGATTTTTCTAGATAAAGTCTTGAATATTTTAATTAAGCATTTATATATATTTTATTTACACTCCTCGTGGGATCGACACTTGCACTCAAAAATACATTTTACTATAACTTGACGTCGTGCGCTTGCGAGCAATCAAGAAAACACGCAACAAGTTTTTGACGCCTTTGCCGGGGAGTGTCAAAATTTAAATTTATATCAATATTGTTATCAATTAGTCTAGATTTTAATTTAGAGCTTTTTTTTTTATTGATTGAGTTTTTCATTTTTTCAGTTTGAGAGTGCATGCTAAGATCGCAAAACCCTGACGTGCTTATTTTTGATCCGGAGATAGAAAGAACTGCGAGAGGATTAAGAAAAGCACGAAGAGAAGAGATCCAAGCAATGGCTAAACACAGAGAGAATGATAGACATAATCCGCCAGAGGCTATACCTATCAGACATCACTTCCGACCAGTGATCAATAATCATTATTCTGGCATCGTTCGAGGGACCATAAATGCCAATAATTTCGAGCTGAAGCCTGCTCTGATCAATATGGTTCAACAAAACCAGTTTTCTGGAACTGCTACTGCAGATCCTCATCTACATCTCAGAACATTTCTTGAAATCACTGATGCGGTAAAAATAAATGGTGTTTCTGATGATATAATTCGATTGCTCTTGTTTCCTTTTTCTCTCAGGGACCAAGCTAGAGTATGGCTCCAATCGCTCCCATTGGGGAGCATCACGACAAGGCAGGAGCTGGCGACGAGGTTCCTTTCTAAATATTTTCCCCCTACGAAGTCTGCACAATTGAAGATTGAGATCATCACTTTTAGACAGACCGACTTCGAGCAGTTGTATGAAGCTTGGGAAAGGTATAAAGAGTTGTTGCGGAGGTGCCCGAATCATGGTTTTGAAGACTGGGTGCAGATTGAGCTATTCTATAACGGGTTGAATGGTCAGACACGGACAATAGTGGATGCAGCGGCAGGTGGCAGGATCTTAGCCAAATCGCCTGCTCAAGCTTATGACTTGCTTGAGCAGATGACTATTAATAGCTACCAATGGCCGTCGGATAGATCAGGAGTTCAGAGGACTGCTGGAGTGTATGCTGTGGATCCTATCACATCACTCACTGAACAAGTATCAGCGTTGACTACACAGATAGCAACCATGAATAAAGTGAGTACATCAAACACTGAGGGACCACCGCTTGCTGTTGAAGAACCACATTTTCTTGAAGAAGTTCAATACATCAACAACAAAAACTTTGGAGGATATGGAGGATATCGAGGTAACCCTTCCCCTAATACTTATCATCTGGGATTGAGAAATCATGAGAATTTTTCATACGCAAATAATAAGAATGTATTGAATCTGCCACCGGGGTTCAATACATCAAATGGGGAAGGGAAGCCATCATTTGAGGACTTGGTCGGGACATTCGTTTCTGAATCTGGTAAGAGGATGGCTAGGACTTAGTCTAGGCTTGACAACCTAGAGACCCACATGGCAAGTATTGGTGCGACCTTGAAAATCCTTGAATTGCAAGTGGGGCAGATAACAAAGCAACTCACGTCTCAACCGTCAGGCACGGTCCAAAAGACTGCAGATCCAAATCTGAGAGAAGTGAATGCAATTTTTATATAGCATGAAGAGTTTGGTGTGGTGGGCAGAGAAGAGAAGGAGGTTGAACCCACACCTGTTCGGGAGGAAAAGCCAACTCCAACCTACAGAGCTCGAGGTAAGAAATATGAGAGGTATGATTTAAATCAATGCATTGATGTTTCTTTACTTCCATACCATTATAGATTTTTACAATTACAAGCTGAATTTCAAAAGAAGCAAGGTCTTGAAAATCTCAAGAACCTACACACTAATAATGAGTTTGCAGATCAGGTGGAAGGTGAATTTCCAGATGGAACACGAACAAATCTTCCCCAGAAGCTGCAAGATCCAGGGGAATTTGTTGTACCATGTGAAATAGGGGGTAAATTGGTGGAAAAAGCTATATGTGACTCAGGAGTGAGCGTAAATATAATGCCAAGTTCTCTCTACGAGAAACTTTGATTGAGCAGGATGAAGCCCACAAGACTAAGCTTACAGATGGCAGATAAATCGATCAGGACACCATTGGGTATTGTTGAAGATGCTGAACTTCAGATCGATAAATTGAAGGTTCTAGCAGAGTTCGTGGTACTTGATATTGAGAATAGTCAGAACGTTCACGTCATTCTAGGACGACCATTATTGGCTACTGTTGGAACCATCATTGAAGTGAAACGAGGAAAGTTGACCATGGAAGTTGAAGGTCAAATGGTGGCAATAAAGGCATCCAAGAAATCATACGACCCACCATGAACAGGAGTAGTGACAGTCGGGCAGCGCTGTGTGGGAGGCAACCCACAATTTTTATTTTTTAGCATTCATTTTGTTCTTATTATTTTATTTTATTTTACACCCTTAGTTGTTAATTTTACCCACCATCAGATCTATCACCGCCGCAGCCCATGGACGAGGATGATGAAGATGCTGCGGACGACAACTCGAGCCCCGAGTTCTGACACTCGTACGCGAGGTATGTGTTGTCGTGTTCTTTATTTCTATACATTGAGGACAATGCATACTTTAAGTTTGGGTGGGTGAATTTGCTTGCTTGTTAAAATTATTATTATTATTATTTTTTTGCTCAGTAGTTAAATTGATTTTTTTTATTTCTTCTTTAGTTTTTTATTTATTTTTTGCATGCTAGATTTGTTAGGAAGAGTCATAGATAAGTAAAATGTGTGACCGATGATAAAAATTGAATTGCGGTCCTGAAGTATATATGTGTTCATGATAACTTAGGAGTCACAATTATTTTGCACTGTCGTGTTTGTTGATACTATCGTTGCTTAGAGACAAGTTGCATGCCTGTGATGCTAAATAGACGATGGAGATCTGATTCTTGGTAGTTATTGCATGACATTGATTGACACTTTTGCAAACATAGAAATGATCTAGGCAATTTTTCACAATATCTTTGGGCCTATGTTCTTTGTTTACTGTCAATTGTAGCCCTTTGAGCTTCGAGTTAATTGAGATGCTTAAAAATTTTTTTTACCTACCTCGTATATCATTTTTGGTTGAACAAATGCATATGATTGGTTTATATGAGTTGACTAATGGATTGACGGAAATCTAGAACTTGCTTGAACACTTTTCGAGGCAAAATATAGATAATATGGGCATAGTAATGATTTAGGCAATCTTTGGAGCCGTTTTGAGCCTTCGAGCCTACCAAATGAACATGAAATATCCCTAGTGTCCCATTTTGAGCCTACAAAAAATCAAGTGCTGCATGTCAATGACATACAATTAGCCCCCACTTATATCTATTCTACATCCCACAACGACTACCTAATGAAACTTATACACTTATTGTCCTATCTAATTTTGAGAGAAATAAGTTCATGGGTGTTGTAATGATTCAAATACTCCTTGAAAAGAAAAAGTTAAATGTGCTAAAAGGAGTTGAAAAAAGACAAAAAGAAGAAAAACATTCCAAAAAAAAAAGACCTTTATTTCTCTCAAATCTTAATCTCCATACCTTTATTTTAGCCATGAGCCGTAGCCTAACGTTACAAGTCTAGAAGACCTATTAACCTTGTCAAATTTATCCAATATACTAGTGGAGAAAAGTTGTTCAAGTCAAGCCTATGGATACCTGAAAAACATTGACAACACGTATAGACTTTAATCATTTGCATACAAGCATCTCATGGTGTGATTTCATCGTTGCTATATTTTTTGTTGAATATTTATAGAGCCAAATAATCACCGATAAAGTCCTATGTGATCTGTGAATACGAGTTTATATTTTGATGAAGTGTGAGCGGCACTGAGCTGATGATTTCTTGAGTTCGTAAGACGAATGGGTATGACAACTCTATTTGAGCATTCGATTGGGTAAATGAACATTGACATATCACACACGCACGTGACTCTTGGGAAATCGTGAATTACATGAAATTAGATACGTCGGAGGCCAATATCACTTTTTGCATATCCATGACTATAGTCGTTAGCGTTAATTTTTTCTTGATTATTTGCTTTTATTTTATTTCCCGAGCAAAAGTTCAAGTTTGGGGGTTTGATAAGTGCAAGATTTGCACTTAATTTATATTAGAATCCATTTTGAATTATGTCTGTTTCGAACAGAATTATGCGTTTTTGGTTTGTTTTTGTTGTCATTTCAGGATTGGAGAAAATAGTGGAAAAGAAGCACATTGGACCAAGAAACAGAGCGGTGCGCAAAAGTGGACCAAAAAGTTGCACATCCGCGAGCACTCCATCGGACAGAGGTGCGCGCGCGATCGACAGAGGGGTGCGTGCCACTTCACGCGCAATTACGCGCGCATAGATACAACATGAAGACCAGAGGCGCGCGCACGGCCACGCCACTTCACGTGAAACCGTGCGCGAAGACATGAGCCACCAGGCAAAAGCTCGCGCGCAGCTGCGCGACTTCACGCGCAACCGCGCGCTCCGAGCATCCAGAAAACTATAAATTGCGCATCCTAGGTCAGAAACGAGATTGAGCCTCCGTGGGAGAACAGAACACGCACGAACTGCCACCTTGGGAAAGAAAAAATGCGAGAAACCGAAAGCACACACGAGACAAAGATTCGGGAAGCGAAGAACAATCACAAACACGAAGAACGACGGATCTGGAGACAGAGACGACACTTCGGATTTGTTATCTTTTCCTTCGCTTCTTTATTTTATTGTGTAGTGATGTTTAAAACTATGAATATGTCTTGTGTTTGCTTGCATTCCGTGATGAACTAAATTTCCATTCTAGTGGTTGACGTAGCTTTGTATATACGATGATTTGACGTTGATATTTTGATGATTGAATTCCATTTTTGTTTAATTGTGTTCTCTACATTTATTTCACTGCAATTTACTGGCCATAAATTATGTGTTGTCTGATTATTTCTACAACTCAGGAGAGGGACTAGGATTATAGATCATTAGAGACACATCGTTGAATGTTTATATCGTTCGGAAGGCGTATAACGTTAGCGAAGCTTAGGTAAGAACATTGTTGCATTTATCAATTAAACTTAGATTTTTATTAGGAATAATTGAATCGAAGTTTGATTGATACAATTTATTCGTCACTTGGGAAAGGGGGAATAAAACACGTAAGTGTTCTTAGCAATTAAATAATAGGAATTCATGAAGTTAAATACAACCAGAAGAATTATCGTAGAAACTTAGTGAAATCATTCCTCTAGATATTCTCTCTCATAGTTATTTCTCCAGTCGGTGATCAAATTAATTCATTGTTTTCAATTAATTCGTTCAACAAACCAATCTGGTTATTGATTTTTCTAGATAAAGTCTTGACTATTTTAATTACAAGCATTGATATATATTTTATTTACACTCCTCGTGGGATCGTCACTTGCACTCAAAAATACATTTTACTATAACTTGACGTCATGCGCTTGCGAGCAATCAAGAAAACACGCAACAATAATCTAAAGGTGAAATAAATGAATGAATAGATCTTGATCTAGCATAAACAGAAAAGGGTAATAATCTTCTTTGTTCATTATTAAACTGTATTCGAAGAGATCTTTCATTATTTTGTTTAACTTGTTGTAAATCTCTATTTATTATATGATTTCTAGGAACAACTTGTTCAATTATCCAATTTTCTAGAAATTCAATTTATTCTCATTTTATAGATCTACAAGTTCTAATATTAGATCTATAAAAATTAGTTTTTAAAAGAATAGTTTAATTTTATTTTTTATCTATTATTTTACACATAGGATTTAGTGTAAATAATGGTTTATAATAAATACGATAACAGATACATGTTACTTTTGTTCCAAGAGTATAATTATAACCATGTGTTTTAACATTTAATGTTAAAAAATCTAATATATTTATGTCATACAATGATAAAGATAAATTCGGATAAAGATCAAAATATAATGGACCATGTGCCAGACTAGATTGAATTATTCTCATAAGAGATTGTTTCCAATTAAAATTTCTACCATCTTTTAAAGCTGCTATGAAGCTTTCTAGTAGTCCTTCTAAACTCAAAACTGTCGCTAATTAGCGACGGAATATTTCCAAACCCTAAACTCAAAACTGTCGCTAATTAGCGATGGTCTATCACAAAATCATTGCTAATTAGCGACGGAATATTTCAAAATCGTCGCTAATGTGCGACAGTATCTAAAAAACCGTCGCAAATTATATTTAAAAAAAATTATATTTATAATTTAATAAAAAATATTTAATTTTATAATTTCTTATACATATTTTTAAATAATCTCCTCAACTAATCTAAATATTATATTTTTAAATAATATATAAAATGATTTAACTTGCGATGAAATAAACGAACAACAGAATTAAATTTTCGTTCACAAATTAAAAAGATAAAATAAACGAACAACAAAATAAATTCTTGATCATAAATTAAAAATTGAAGCTAAAAAATTTATCTAGAGTGAAAATAAAATCGTTCAAGAGAAAAAAATAGACCGAAAATGTGAAGGGGTGCGGAAGAAAATGATAGAGGACGGGGATATTGATAGGCAATTTGTGAATGTGTAGAAACCGTCGCTATTAGCGACAGTTATATTTAAACTGTCGCTATTAGCGACAGTATTTGCACTGTCGCCGATTCAATTAGTGACGGATTATATCCAACCGTCGCTATTGAGCGACAGTCGATGAATTCCGTCGCTAAATGAATCGGCGACTGTATAAAAACCGTCACTACTAGCGACAGGTTTAGAAAAGCCGTCGCTAGTGAGCGACGATTTTGCCGAAACCGTCGCTGATACACCAGCATTCATGTTTCAAATTTTTAAATGGCTTTGTTTTTTGTTTGTAAATATTTGATCTTTTGTTATTTCATAATTTATATTTAATTACGAAGTAGTAGATTTAAAAGACTTCATTTTTTGTATTGTAGTGAAGTAATTAATAGAGAACGACTCCGCAATTATAGAGTTGTGGTGAAGTAATTAATAGAGATCGACTTCACAATTATTGAGTTGTGGTGAAGTAATTCTTTCTTTAACTTCGACACAATTTTAATCTGACGAGTTATTTTATATTTTATTACTTCATCACTTAAGGTAAATTAATTAAAATTATGGTTCATTTTTTCACTTCACTAAATTTAAGTTTCAAATTTTTTTTAACTTTTCACTTCATTAAAACTATTCTGTCGAAGTAAAACGATACAAAAATTAGAAGTGAAGCCCGTGTTTTTTAAATTGTGAAGTAAAAGCCGCTGTTATTACTGAAGTTGATTGATATATACTACTTCATAATTAATCATAGCCGAAGTAACTAGTTGTGAAGTAAAAGCCAAAAATTCTATTAGTGAAGGTCTAAAAGCAATTTGAATTAAACCTATATGAATAAATCTATAATTTTTCATATAAGGTAAAATATCTTTATTGTTTAACAATCTAATAACAATTTCTTCATTATGAAGAGGTACTGATGATTATGTAGTTTTAACTACTTGTTTGAAACCAATTCTTTCAAAGGTTCCTAACTTATAAATCATTTAGATTCTATCTTAGGAATAGTCTATTTATTCAATAACTCTAAATTTTTTGGTAAATCATATTCTTCATTTAAACAGTTTTGAACAGTTTCTTTTATTCCAAAAATATTTATTGAATAAAAGTGCTAATTTATTACCAAACTTTTTCTATGGCTCTGATGCCATCTAAGGCTTGGAATCAAAATCAATAATGATACGTGCCATTGTTTTGCAAAATTTTTCCTTAGCGGCTTTCGCACACATGGAGGTTATTGATTTCCAGCCTATATACCATTTTCAACTTAAACTGAGTTAAGAAAAAAAAAATATTTAAATTCCAGAATAACAATGAATATAAGGTTCTTATTTGGAACTTTTACAAAACATAAAAGGATTTATTAAAGATATACCAACGAAATTAAACAATAGAGGATTTTACCAAGTTCCACCTCAGAAACATATATTCATAAAAAATCATCCATAAACACTTTAAACGCCATTTCTAACCAAAAAACCCTTATATTACATTAAATTCCAAAATTTGAATAAATCTTTTATTATCTCAATCTTATTCCAAGTTACAAATAAATACAGATCATGTCATAGTAAGGTAATAATTTAGCACAAATAGTTTAGCGTGTCATTCAGGCTATTTGCTTGAAATTTAAAAAAAATAAAAATAATAACAGTAAATTAAAAACAAAATAAATAAAAAGGAAAACTTACAAGGTTGTGATCAGAAAACTTGAAACTTTTATTAATCAAAAGGGTTGTTTACAGAAAGAGAATAGAGGAGGAGCAAACTCGACCATGCTTGCAAAGAAAAAACTACAACCTATTAATAGAGGGAAGAGCCGGACATCAAACACCGGATTCCAACTAAAAATATAAATAGTACAATGCTTTATAAAAGCAAATAGTAACATGGTTACCAAAGTCAAAAGTTCTACAGTGATATTCCATCAAATTGTGATATCCCATCAACTTTATTAAAGATGAATATCCTAATCATCTTTGATATTATCTATTATGGAATTTTTTAAATTTTCAAAAATATCACTGATCTGAGAAAAATTAGGAATATCATCCTCTGGGTCTTGTGCGTTTGCATGAGATGAATAAATTGATTCTCACTTGATTCTGAAGCCATTGATTTCTCAGATTTAGAATCAAAACATCCAATATTCATATAAAGATCCTTCTTCATTTCTTCAATATAAACCTCAATCATTTTTTCGTTTGAATAAATCTCAGAATATTTCTGAGTCAAAATCTTGCATGGACTCATAGAATCTTTCTCTTGTTCTTGTTTATTATTAAAATCTTTCTGGTATAAAGAAATTTTCTCCTCCATCTGTTGAAGAGTTTCATAGCCATAAGGCTTGCCAATATCTGGATCATCTCTTAATAATTTGTCCCAAAGTTTTGTGGAACAGACTCGCCATAAACAAGGAATTCCTTCATCAGTGTAACCGAATTCTGGTTGCCGTTTCCAAATCCATGGAATTCCAAATTCCATACAAAATAGACATAAAGTCTTTCCGTCAATCCAATGTTCAGAAAAAGATTTGTTAATACTTGAAGAAACATTTAACCAAATATGCATTGGCTTTATAAAAGCTTTCTGGTAAAATTTTTTATGATGGACCAAATATTTTCCACCATATAAAAAACCAATTTGGAATCAAATAATGGAAAACATTTTCAGAGATTTTTAAAGACCATGTGTGTTTTCTATTTTCTCATTTTCATAAAATAGAGTTTTATTAAAACACTCAACATAATCCCAAAAATTGAATTTAAAACTGTGCGGCCCCGGGTCCGACATCTAATACTAATAATTATAATTGTAAAAAACTAAATGATTGAGTAAAATACATAATTTGTGGTTCACCAATCAACATAAACATTGTCAAAATAATTTAAATGTCACAAATGTTTGAAATATAAATTTTAACATGCCAAAATAAAGTAGTGAAACAAAGTAATCTAAACATAATCAAATAGCTCCTAAGACCCGAGAATCCCACCCTAACTCGTATCTCCTCGCCTAGAGCTGGACTCTGGCATCCCAATCCTCGCCTCACCTACCGTCAAGCACATGAAAACAAGATGTATCCGACGTGCCGGTGAGTATAAACCTAGTATGATACAATCAATAACAAATGAGAATTAAAATTTCACATATTTCATATAAACTCATAAAGATGCAATATAATGCAATTTATGATCAGAAGCTGTGGGCTATCAATAAATCTCAAGATCAAGTGAAGCATCTGGTCATAGGGTACCCAAGGGAATAGAATCACCCAGCAACATTCACCGACTCATCCGATCGGGGTGGGGTGCTGTGTTCTACAATCCCAGGACTATGGTGCGCCTATAGAGAGGGTTCAGGCCATAGCAGCGACCTCCGCATACACTATGCCAACTCAACTATAGCCCCATACGTCAAACAAATCAATAAATCAAGGCGACCTCCGCCATATCAAATCTGAATCGAAAAGTGGCTCAATATGCAATGCAATGATGCATTTCAATATCATCAAGTCAATATCATAATAAGCTCATCTCAAAAGATCAATCATCAATAAATCACAAGTAATTCATCAAGCCATCGAATTTTCAATTTAAAATAAAAATGATACTTTTACCTCGTATGTTACCGACCTTAACATACCTTTCAAATATTACCAAAAGAAGATCGAAATTTGTAGTTGAGAAGTCTTGAACCTCTGAATTCTACTATAACTCAAGAACTCGGATCATTTATCAAAACAGAGCAATTTCTGTACAAAATTCATAATTAATTCAATACTTCTTCAAATCAAAATCCGCAAATTGGATATTCAAGAAAACTCAAAGCCCAACAATTCGTACTGACAAACTTTTGTCAAATAAAGTCATTTACTCAGTCGTTCATAATCTAAAACATACAACATAATTTCCGAAATTCTGCATCAGTACAAATCTGGCATAGTTTAGTATTTCGAGCATAACTCCCTCAATACTCAATGGAATCAAGCCCATTTTATATCATTTCGAAGAAAAGACAATGTTCTATAACTTTCCTTTTAAATCCAGAATCCCAACCAATAAATCCCTGATTTCGAATAAACAAAAGGCATGTACAAAAACTATGGATTCTAGACCAGGTTTAGTAAATCTAGCATATCTCTTTCATTTCATCATGGAACTGAGTGATTCTTGAACCAAATCGAAGCTAACTCGATTGTCTACAAGTTTGATGAAGACCATAACTCCAAAATCCAAACACAATTGTCCCATATACTCAAAATACAGAAGGTAAAAAACCGTTCTTTGCACATAAACAAGAAACCATGCTCATATCCTTTTTAAATTCAAACAAACTCAAATACAACATCTTCAACATCTTAATATCTCAAATATCAACTCAAATATCAATTCTAAACTTTAACACATTTCTAAACTTGAATAAAAATGTAATATACTTACAACATCTTGAAGATCTTGAAGAGATGATCACAAATCCATCCTTATTTCAAATTTTCCTTGAGCAAATCTCCCTTAAATTGTAGAAGAAATGTAGAAATTGAGAAGAGATGGAGGAGGATTTGCGTGGAAGAGAAGGAAATGATTGAGAATGAGTGGTGGAAGTCAAAGTGAGCTTAAAAATCAATTTTCGCATCTGTTAGCGCTACAGCGCCACTTTCTAGCGCCTCAGTGCCAAAATTTCGCAAAACTAGTGCCTATGAGATACTATTCTAGCGCCGCAGTGCTTGAATAGTAACCAATGAACAGTAACTTTTTTAAAAAAAATTTAATTTTTTTTTAAATTCGTGCATTACAATTCCTCCCCTCTAAAAATAGATTTCGTCCTCGAAATCAAATAATCAATTTCAAGTCTTCGATATAATGATCAATACTCAAATTAAGACCGAGAATAGAAGCGTACTTCATTTGAATAATTCTGGATATTTACGTCTCATGTTGTCTTCTAATTCCCAAGTTTCCTCCTCGACACCATGTCTATTCCACTGTACTTTAATCAACGGTATCAATTTATTTCTGAGTTGCTTATCTTTTCTGTCTAGAATCTGAATCGGTCTCTCAATGTAGATCAAAATCTGATCTAACTCAACCTCATCGGGTGGAAGTACATGAGAAGGATCTGGATGATATTTCCTCAACATGGATACATGAAAAACATTATGAACACCTGATAATGCAGGAGGAAGAGCTAATTTATAAGCCAAATCACCAACACGTTCCAAAATCTCATACGGACCTATGAATCTCGGTGATAATTTACCCTTCTTTCCAAATCTAATTGTACCACGAAAATGAGATATTTTCAGAAAAACTCTGTCACCTTTCTCAAAAATCAACGGTCGTCTCCTGATGTTCGCTTACTTAGCCTGCCTATCTTGAGCAGCTCGCATACGACTCTGAATCAATTTCACCTTCTCTGTCATATCTCTTATCATATCAGGTCCTACAATTGGTGCTTCAGATAAATCGTCCCAATACAAAGGAGATCGACACTTCCTGCCATATAGTGCTTCAAATGGTTATATTACAATGCTCACTTGATAACTGTTGTTATAAGAAAACTCGACAAGTGGTAATGAATCCTGCCAACCAATACCAAAATCCATCACTACATCTCTCAGCATATCCTCTAATGTCTGAATAGTACGTTTTGATTGTCTGTCTGTCTAAGGATGATATGCTGTACTCAAATGCAAACGAGTACCAAGGGCCTCTTATAAACTCTGCCAAAAATGAGAAGAAAATCTGGGATCACGATTAGATACAATGGACTTAGGCACACCATGCAATCTCAAAACTTCTCTGATGTACAATCTGGCCATCTGATCATGCCTATATTTCATCTGATAAGGAATGAAACATGAAGACTTGGTTAATCTATCAACGATAACCCAAATTGAATCGCAACCCCTCGACAACCTCGGCAATTTTGTGACAAAGTCCATGGTGATATGGTCCCACTTCCATTCTGGAACCTTAAGGCTATGCAAAAGACCTCCTGGTCGCTTTTTTTCTACTTTCACTCGTTGAAAATTCAAACAACGAGATACAAATTCTGCTATGTCAGAGTTCATTCTTTTCCACCAAAATTGTTTCTTCAAATCATTGTGCATCCTTTTACTTCTAGGGTGTACACTGAATTTACTGCAATGAGCATCACGCAAAATCTGTATCCTCAACACTGAAATATTAGGAACTACAATACGATCATTCACAAACAAAATACCCTCATTATTGACCTGAAATTCTGATTGATGTCCTGATTTGATGAGTTCAACTGATTTCTGAATGCTTTGATTTAACCTTTGGGCCTCTTTAATTTTGACAAACAACTTTGGCTCTGCCCTGAATCATAAATACTCTTACAGGTTGAATATCTACCACAAAATCCAAACCAGAAAGACAACATTCTTCTACTAAATCTGATACACTGCTAGTGATCAAGGACACATTACATACTTTTCTGCTCAAAGCATCGGCTGCTGCATTAGACTTGCCTGGATAATATTTTATTTCGCAATCATAGTCTTTCAACAAATCTAACTAACGCCTCTGTCTCATGTTCTGCTCCGCTTGTGAAAAGAGGTATTTCAAACTCTTATGATCAGTGAATATCTCAAATTTCTCACCATACAAGTAGTTACGCCAAATCTTTAAGGCAAAAACCACTGCTGCTAGTTCCAAGTCATGTACTGGGTATCTAGACTCATGTGGCTTCAATTGTCTTGAAGCATAGGCAACCACACGACCATGCTACATTAATACACAACCCAATCCTTGATGTGAAGCATCAGTGTGCACTGTAAATCCACCTACACCTGATGGGATAATCAGAACTGGAGCACTAGTCAATCTCTGCTTAAGTTCAACAAAACTAGCCTCACATGCCTGTGACCAAATAAATGGTGCATTCTTTTGTGTCAGCTGCGTAATTGGCCTCACAATCTGTGAGAATCCTTCAATAAATCTGCGATAATATCCTACCAAACTCATAAAACTACGCACCTCAGGAACTGATGTCAGTCTAGACCAATTGATGACTGCCTCAACTTTACTCGGATCAACTGATATACCAGCACTTGAAATCACATGTCCAAGGAAAACCACTCTATCCAACCAAAACTCGCATTTGGATAACTAAGCATACTTGTCATTTCTCAAAATCTGCAATACAGCTCTCAAGTGTTCAACATGCTCAATTTCAGATTTTGAATAAATAAGAATATCAACAATGAAGATCACAAAAAATTGATCTATATACCGTTGAAACACATCGTTCATCAAATTCATAAATATCGCAGGCGCATTGGTCAACCCAAAAGGCATAACCGAAAATTCAAAATGCCCATACCTGGTACGAAAAGCAGTCTTAGGCACATCTGTCTCTCTAACTCTTAACTGATGATATCCGGATCTCAAATCAATCTTAGAATATACTGAAGAACCCTGCAACTGGTCAAAGAGATCATCAATCCTTGGCAAAGGATACTTATTCTTTACTGTGGCTTTATTCAACTGTCTATAATCGACACAAAGCCTTATAGACCCATCTTTCTTCTTCACGAATAAAACTGGAGCACCCCAAGGTGAAAGACTTGGTCTTATATATCCTTTAGCCAATAGATCCTCAAGTTGTTCCTTTAGTTCCTTCAGTTCAATTGGTGTCATCCTATGAGGAGCTCTAGAAATAGGCTGTGTACCTGGCATCAACTCAATGTTGAAATCAATCTTTCGGACTGGAGGAAATCCTGGAATTTCATCTGGAAACATATCTGAAAATTCAGTAACAATTGGAATATCTTCCAATTTAGGTACTGACCTTGAAATATCTATTGCATAAACCAAGAAACATTATGCTCCTTTCTGCAACAAACGATTCATGGACAAAACAGATATCAAAGGAATCTTAGCTCGAGAACCTTACCATAAAACGTCCAGTGATCTGTGATATCAGGCCTAAACTTAACAATATTCTGAAAACAGTCTACAGTAGCCCTGTATCTTGTCAACATGTCAATACCAACTATGCAATCAAAATCAGACATTCTCCAACACAATGCAATCAAGCTCAATGACATTATCCTCATAACGAAATTCACAACCACTTATCATTTCAGCTGACCTCATCACTTTGCCCAGTGGAGTAGAAATAGATAATATAGATGATAATGGCATAGAATTTAATGAATGCAAGGAGACAAAGTGCTCAGCTATGAAAGTATGTGATGCACCAGTATCCATCAAAACATAAGCAGGATAACCTGAGAGAAAACAATTACTTGCAATGACATTATCTGGAGCATTATGTGCCTCATCCTCAGTGAGTGCAAAAACTCGGGCCTGCTGTCTAGGTGGATGTCCTGTCCTGTAGCTCCCACTCTGTTTGTTCTGATCTGACCGGTCTGACTGTTGATAGGAATAAACTGCAGGGTCTGACGATTCTGGTGAGATATCTGTCTCGATGATCCCCCACTCTGAGATATATCGCTGCCATGGTTAGGACACACTCGAGCATAGTGTCCTACCTGGTTACACAAGTGGCAAGCTCCCGAGACTCCTCTACACAGATCGGTATAATGTCTACCACCACACTGACCACAAGTTGGGCCTGAATAACCAGTGCTATGAACTGAACTAGATTGTCTCGATCCACTAGAACTCGAAAAATTACCGCAATGCCTCTTAAATTGCTTGACTCTAGCCCAAAACTGCTCTCTTATGTTGCCACTGTTACCGCCAGTATTACCCTGTCTGAACTGATGTCGGAACTGTGGCTGTTGGGGTCGTGAATATTGAGAACCTCTCTGCCTAATGATTCCAGTTTCAGATCCCTTGGCTCGATCAAGAGCCTCAGTAAAATTGTTAGGCCTTCCGGTATTAACCAAGGTAAAGATATCAGGGTTAAGACCATTTATGAAGTGATCGGCCTTAGCTTCTTCATCGGATGCTACATGAGGATCAAATCTCAGTAAATTCGAGAACTTAGAAACATAGTCCTCAACATTCAGATTTTCCTGCTTTAAATTTGCAAACTCGGCTCCCCTATCTTTCTTGTAAGACGTAGGAAAGAAACGCAGATAAAATTCAGAGTTAAAAATATCCCAGGTAACAATCGTACCTTGACCCTCTAAAGCTTTCTTTGTCATGATCCACCAACTCTTAGCAACATCTAATAACTGATAAACAACTAATTTGATTCTACGATCATCTGGATACCCAACAGATTCAAATAGTTGATCTATATCCTCCAACCAGTTCTCACACTCTAATGCATTTTCGGTACCCTTCAACATCGGTGGGTTCAAAGACTGAAATCATGCTAACAGCATCTCCATCGGAGTCGGAGTTATATCCATCTGAGTATGAGTAGCACTGTCCTGATCTTGTGCCACTGGTATATTCTGTTTAGGTCTACCACAACCTCGACCTCGAGTAGCCATGTCTGATGTACAATTGATCAACACATATAAAATCACAATATCATAATCATCTCAATCTTGTATCGAGCATCTCTGGCTCTCGAGACTCAATAAATCTCAAAAATCTCGAATAAAGCTCAACAATAGAGTATCTCAATTATGATCATGTATTTCACATTATGGCACAATGAAAATGCTAGTAAATATATCGCATGATCAATCAATTCGAACTAACTTGATCTACCTTGTTCCCAAATATCTTACGCTCTGATACCATCTAATGTGGGGCCCCGTGAAACGTCGTGCTCTTTTTATTATTTTAATAGTACTAGAAATTTTTTAAAAAAAAAACACTCAATTTTCGGCCATGTATATTTGCCACATGAAAATATTTTTATAAAATATTTTACTCTTTAAAATAAAACATCAAACAACTAGCATTTTAAAAATCAAGTGAAATAGTCATAAAACTAAAATCGTCTACTGTTTACCAAACCTAAAAAGCAATAATTTGAAAAGTAAAACCCATAATAAACCTGTAGAACCCGTAAATTAGACTGCATATAAGCCATGCATAATTTCTAGTATTTTAAATTAAAATGATTTTTTTATTGCATGAGTATTTAATTACTTTTCTTTGAATATAATTATTTTACGCAGTAGTTTAATTACTACCATTTCAGTTAAATAAGTGAGGCCGGACTGGAGTTGGAGTATTGAGATAAAACTTAATATTAAGAAAACATTCTTAGAATTTATTTTAGTTAAATAATAAGTTAATTTAATGTAAAAGAATGTTTAAGGAATTAATTAAGTAATTCAAATATTTAGCCATGCATGCAAGATAATGTCATTTCCATAATTAATTTATTAATTCACTAAAAGATTTAATAGGTATATAAAACACTAGAGATTTAAAAATACAACATTTAAGAAAATTTCCCCTCCATTTTCATTATAATTTTCGGCCCCTCTTCATTTAATTTAAGAATTTGTTGTCAATCCAATTATTTAATTATCTTTCCTTATCCATTTTCTTGGGAGATAATTCTGTCACATTTAATCTTCAATAATTAATATTTAAGCAGTACTTGATAAGTACTGCTACTGGTTTTAGCGCAGTACAAGTTCTTCTGGTTTTCTGCTTATTTATATCTACTAGTTTTATACTTAAGCCAGCATCTACTGGTTTTGTACTAGCATCTCCACAACAAAATTAAGTCTAACACACTTGTAGAATTTCTAAGAAATTATTGATGGTTCTTGGTTGCTAGTCGAGTAAATTTTTGAGGATTTCATATAATCAATAGCGATTCGAAGACTACGACAATCTTTAGGATTATAAATGTACAATTTGAGTTTTTTAAGTATCTATGAAAATGTAAGATTAATTATGAGAATTTATTTAGGATGCATGCTCTACATAGTCGAATTTAAGGATGGAATTGCATGAATTGAGAATTGTAATAACTAATAATTTGAGGACCTAAGTGCAAAACAAAAATTCTAAGGGACTATTTTTGAATTTACCAAATTTTGGGATTTAATTTTGAGTTCGAGAATTTAAAAGTTCAATGAGGTAAAGATGGAAAATTTTATGGGGACAATGATGCAAATTTCGTAGAGTTGTAGGGCCAAAATGTAAATTTGGAGAACTGTAAGGGCCAGATTGCAAGTTTCAAAATTTTAAGGATGTAATTGCGAACTTTTGAGGAACACTTGGGATTTTAAGTATTTATAGAAATGTAAGACGTGTTATGGGAATTAATTTGGGTTTAATAAACTTAAGACTATTGGACCTTATGATACGAAAAATCTATAAAATGAAATTGGGAATACTGAGGACTCATGGGTAATTGTGGAATTTTCGAGATTTAGAAAAAAAAATGGATGATATTCGAGGAAAGTAAGAATTAATTTTACAATTTTAAGAAATTTTAGAACTTATTTAGTAGTAAGTGAGAATTGAATGGTTTAAATAGTAGGAATTTTCGGTTATTTAGGCTCGAAGGAAATATAGAATATTTTGATATTTGGGTTATAATGTTATAATGAATGGTAACCAAGGACATTGTAAGATGAATCAATCTTAGGTAGTGAAAATTTAAGCGTAAGTGAAATAATGTTGTGGCAAATTAAGAATTTAAAGTGATGACGATTTAAGGTAAATTTGATCGGTTAGTTAAGTTATAAGGATAAACATTGAGTTAGTAAATTTTTGGGAACATAAGTTTGATGTGTCACAAGTTTTAGTCATGATCTTAACAGTTAAGATTACACCTTGTGAGAATTTAAAATTTTTAAGAAAGTTGGGTACGATGATGGTTAGTTTAATTGGTAGACGCACGTAAGAGGTGAGGTAGACACCTTGTCTTGATAAATTTTGGAAGTCATTAACAAACTTGGGACTAAACGGATATGTGTATTGGAATTATTTTATTCAAAGCTATTTGGATTAGGTAAGTTTGAATTTCAAATTTATGGGATATTTGTTCATACGGAAATTTTAGGTGAAATAAAAACGAAAGGGAATTAGTTGTGTTCAATATAAGTTATCAATTAATGAATATTAATATTTTTTTTTATCAAGTAAGAAATCTAAAAGATTGATATGGAGATTCTAGAATTCTATGGGTTATAAGTGAAATTGATTTATTAAAGTTAGTCTAATGCTACCATGGGCTAACTTATTAAGTTTATATGCTAGAATTAAGTAAGCATTAAGGATACATAAGAATGCGACACTTGTTCCAATGAGGAAGTTCAGAGTCCTAGGCCTCAACTAGATTGTAATTGGGAAGATGATAGTTTAAGCAGGTAATTGATGCTAGAAGTGTTATTATTAAGGTAGAAGGTCGATGTTGTATAATTGAGTTTTATGGATTAACGTTATTCGAGGTTTAAGATTTACAACGATTTCACATCCCGGATGCACTTGTAAATAAAAAGTTATGTAAGTTTAGTGCCGTGAGATAAAGATTTGATTCAAGGATTTTAGGCTAATACTACAATGAGATTGAAATAAGGTGTAACCTTTAAGCGTTCTACTGAGAATAGGAGTCGATCAGTAAATTTTGGTACAAAGGTTTCTTAAGTCGAATTGCATAAATGATAATATAATAAGTCGATGAATATTACGAGTATAGTATAAGAAAAGTAAGGTGCGATAAGTTTGGACATCCATCTCTAGTATGAGAAACTGCGGGATAAGTCAAAATCGGGGCTATAGTTGAATAGAACTAAGTCACCATAAGTTGTTTTAAGTTGCGATTCACAAACGAGGATTTCGATAGACAAATTTATTTAGGATTGAGGAGACGTAAGGACAGCTTAATATTTATCTTATCAGAGTAGCGCATCGGAAGCGTGGATTATTAGGATTCTAGAATTAAGAGTATAAACTTTTGTTTATCAAGGATAAGCGAATTTCGAGGACGAAATTTCTTTTAAGGGGGGAAGGGTTGTAGAACCCGTAAATTAGACTGCGTATAAGCCATGCATAATTCCTAGTATTTTAAATTAAAATGATTTTTTTATTGCATGAGTATTTAATTACTTTTATTTGAATCTAATTATTTTACGCAGTAGTTTAATTACTACCTTTTCAGTTAAATAAGTGAGGCCGGACTGGACTTGGAGTATTGAGATAAAATTTAATATTAAGAAAACATTCTTAGAATTTATTTTAGTTAAATAATAAATTAATTTAATGTAAAAGAATGTTTAATAAATTAATTAAGTAATTCAAATATTTAGCCATGCATGCAAGATAATGTCATTTCCATAATTAATTTATTAATTCACTAAAATATTTAATAGGTAGATAAAACACTAGAGATTTAAAAATACAACATTTAAGAAAATTTCCCCTCCATTTTCATTATAATTTTCGGCCCATCTTCATTTAATTTAAGAATTTGTTGTCAATCCAATTATTTAATTATCTTTCCTTATCTCATTTCCCTCAACTTTTTCTAGATAGATATCCTCCCCAACTTTTAAATCACTACCAAATAAATTAATTACACAATATTCCTACCCAAATCTTAGTTGATGGAAATCGATCACCCCTCTCCCTCATTTAAAAGATTTAAATTAGTTAACAACTCAATTCCTTGATCTCCTTCCTTATCTATTTTTTTTTTGAGATAAATCTCTCACCTTTTTAATTTCCCAATAATTATTAATTTTTAATTATCCCACCTCATTTTGTTATGATAAAAATCAGCCCTCCTTTAAGTTTGAAAGATTTTATTAGTTGGCAATTCATTTCTTAATTATCTTTCCCTTAATCTTTTTCTAGATAGATATTCTCCCCACTTTAATCACCATCAATTAATTAATTAAACAATATTCCTCCATTGATCCTAGACCATAAAATCGACCAAATGCACCCTCATCCACCCCAAAAATCTTTTGTTATCAATCTCTTAACAAACTCATAAATAGCAAGATTTATTCTTCCTTTTTATCTTGCAAATTCCCATCTTTCATCTAACCATTCCCTCCCCTCCTCTTCACCGAAAATCTGAGAGAGAATCATAGGAACTTCAGTGTAAAAATCGTGAGAAAACCGTGAGGAATTAAGAGAGAAAATCGAGTTGCAAGAAAGAAAGAAAAGAACTCCGTCTCCTCCGCGTCGCGTCGTCATATCGATTTGTTTTCGTATCAAACAAATCTAACGCATGTATATGTTTTTATCCGCTCCTCAATCAAGTCATATACTGATTTTTAACATCTCATGTGCATGATTTTTAACCATAAAAACCGAAATACATGACAGCAATTTTCTAAAGCATGTACAGAATTTTCTTGCCTTCCTTGTGCACTTCACGTTTCTGCAGGTTTTGATGGTTCCAGGGGTTGGCTCACGTCCAGGATTTCTAGGCTGCATCTAGGATGAGTAAAGGGCGTGTTAGGAAGGGATACGTCCATTGTTAGCAGCCCTTTTCCCCCCTTGTACCACGTTTGACAGCAACTCCCCCAAGCTTGCCATTCAAGTCTCGGTTTTCATTGCTTGCTGTCAAAGAGGATGTTTCTGATCTTGGCTGCCTTAGGGGCTATAGCCATAATTAGAAAATCACCTTGGCATGAATAGGACGTGACCAATATGCCCCTTTCATGGCTTGGTTCACGTCCCAATCTGTTTTTAAAAATAAACAAGAACAGCCCCATTGGTCTTTGAAAATTCTGGATGTTTGTGTGAGTTGAGTTTCGAGTTCTAGAGTGTTGTGTGAATCTTGGTTGGCTTATAGCCCTTAACCACGATTAATACAATACCTCTTGATGTCTAGATCGTGCCATGGTCAATCAAATGGCCACTAGAATGACAAGGGACAGCAAATGAAGTAGTACACCCCACGCACGCAAGGGTGCTTCTCGGGTGGGAGTTTCGGGTTTGTTTCTGATGTGGTTCGAATTGTGGCTGGCTTAGGGCCCTTAGCCATGGTTCAAATCATTCCTTAGGGTGTTGGTAAGAGCCTCTGGTTGGTGGTTCAAGCCCCAATGGCCGGTAGTCTCGAAAACGACACAAGAAATCGAAGGCACAGCTGCTGTAATTTTTGACAGCAAACGTGCTGCGGTTCAGAGGCGTGTTCCGGGTTCTTGGTTGGCTTTTAGTCTATGGTCTTGGATTGTACCGTGCCTCATCAAGTTAGGAAGGTCATGTTTTTGGCCGTTCATGATTCGGATCATTTTAGAGGTCGTATGAGAATTTACGGTGCAATGTGCTAAAATGACAATCGAAAGAGCGTTTCACGTTTTTGGCCTCCATTCACTAAATTTCGAGTACTGTAAATTTAGGAGCATTATTTCATCATTTTAGGTGTATTTTAATCATGACTATATGATGGTTCGGTGTTGGTCCGGGTTGGTACGTAGTCATGATTAAATACGAAGTCGTTGGGCGTAGTTGTCGCGTTTTCGGATTTAATTACATAGTTTGGTCAAATAAATCCTTTGCATATTTTCATGTTAGATGTAAGTCGCAGCGAGCCTGGGAGCGATATAACCCAATCAGTAAAATTATCACAAGGATATTTAATGTTGTTATTTAATTATATTACAGTGCAAAAAATATCCATTTTGAGATTTATGCGATATTGCTTTGGGCCACTTTACTATCATTACTTCACCCGGTCGCCAGTTACCGGTCAGTTCAGTTTTGTACCACCTAGTATACTGTGGCATTAGTCTGATCAGACGATTATTATTTCAACCGGTCGTCAGTTACCGGTCAGTTCAGTTCAGTTCAGTTCAGGGGCCATTTGCGTAGACCATAATCTCACCAGAAAATTATTACATGCTATTTCATTACAGGGCTCCAAGGAGCAAAAATTTTCACTACGATTTTCAGTTCAGTTATGCACGTACTATAATTAATCATGACACAATATTTTACGTTATGCCTCAGGACATGATATTTTCACTTGCATGCGATTTTATTATTTAATTTACTTGTTATTTACGATATATGCATGCTGAGTCTTTAGACTCACTAGACTTGATTGTTGTAGGTACTGACGATGTCGGGACCGAGGGCGGGGACCAGTGAGCTGGCTTGGGTCGGCAGTAGTGGAACCCGAGGACCTCATTTTTCAACATTTATTATTTTATGATCAAATATTCTTATCTGTCGTTGGATTATTTTTAAACGGTTATTTTGCAAACATTAAACTCTTTCGCTGCCATTTTGAATATTAAACGTTACTTATTAGTTTAATTTGTGAATGAGACATTTTAATTATTTAAAAAGAAATTTTTTTTATTTTCCGCAAATTTTCAAACACGAATTTTCGGGCCTTTATAGCTGGTATCAGAGCCTATGTTCTTGTAAAGGGTTGTACTACTACTGACCTCGAGAAGCTCACGAAGTCACGTCTTCGGTCTGTAAGTTTTACATTTATGCGTTTTATTTAAAGCATGAATTATTTCAACTGCATGTTCTCATGAAGTATTTTTACGTTCAGATTTTCAATTGTTCAGTATTTAATTAAATTTAAATAAATTATGGAATTATGCATGTTGGTTACGTATGGGTTATTTAAGGAATTTTCGAAATTTAGGAGCAATTGGAAAATTTTTGGGAAAATTAAGAATTTATTTTGCAATTATTACGGAAATTGGGGACTAGTTTAGCAATAAACGATAATATGATGGGTTAAATGATAAGAATTTAGCTATTGGTCATTAGGAAATGTTGGAAATCATTTGACTATATTAATTTTTGGGTCAACAGTACTGATGTTCTCCAAATGGGTCATAAGTCAATCTTGAAAATTATGAATGTTTTTGGGACTTTGTTGAGGATCGGGTTGAGTTTAGAAAGGGGGGTTGAATAAACTCAACGGACAAACTTAATCGATTTTACAGAATGATGTGCTAGAATCTTGTTAAAGATACTAGCAGATTTTTGTTCAAGTTTAAAGACCAGCAGATCACAAGATAATGTGTGGAAACGATATGTTGGTTAGTTGGTGAAAAATAATGAAACAGAAAAACAGTAGATGACACAGGGTTTGTTTCTGGAAGTTCGAAGATGAATCTTCTATGTCTCCCCTTCTTCTGTTTCCAGAAGGTATTACTAAAAGACTTTGGTGAATACAGTACAACAGTTGTACACACCCACTTCAACAGGACTTACCCTTCGTCTACTGAAACTCTTAGTTTTACAACTCAACTACTTGAATGATCTTAAGTTCTGGAAAGGACTCTTTTCCAGGTTACAGATTCTTCTATTAATGAGATAATGAAGTGAATAGCTTAAGATGAGATAATGAAAATATCTAGCACAATATGATCTCAAGTGATCAAATGTATGCAATGAAGCGTGTGCTGCTCTTTCAGTGTTGAGCTTTTGAGATAGCTGAAAGTTCTAGCGATGCTCGAATGATATTTTTCTGATTGAGATTCGTTCACTCCTTTTCTTGAAAAGTCCTTCGTCTACATATATAGGCTTCATCCAACATGTCTAAAATCTGAACGGATCTTTTGACTTTTCAGCGGTTCAGTTTTATTTCTGAAAATGGACCCTGCAGAATACATTAAAGCAATCAGTCTCAGTTCATACCAAAAATGGTAAGCCGTCTTAAATGTTCCCGTACAAGCATTTAATGGCATTTAATGAAACAATAAATGCTAGTATCACGTTAATAGATCAACGGTAATATTTAAAGACTTGAGATACACAAAATTCTGCTAGTGTTAATTTCGAGTTATGTGTTCCTTCTAGTTCTGGTTTTAGCAAGGAAGTCACTTGTTAAGTAGATTAAGCAGTACTTGATAAGTGCTGCTACTGGTTTTAGCGCGGTACAAGTGCTTCTGGTTTTCTGTTTATTTATATCTGCTGGTTTTATACTTAAGCCAGCATCTACTGGTTTTGTACTAGCATCTCCACAACAAAATTAATTCTAACAATTTCCCCCTTTGTAGTGATGCCAAAACCTAGATGTTCCTTAAAACGTTAGTAGAACAGATTGAGAAGCAGATAAAAGCTATTAGTATCCAGAAAATCAAGACAAGAAAATAAAACTAATTTGTTCTGATATCTCTGAAAATACCTTCATCTGGATCTTGATCCCTTACAGAAGAATGAGGTCTGCTGCTACTTGCTCCAGTTCTCTCTCCAAATCTATTGTCTTCCCACTTTTTGGCATCACTATCCTTAAATTGAGTGATTAGATCATCAACTCGGCCTATGAGGGTTTGGATTCCTGCATTCAGCATTTCCAAGTATGGTGCTTGGCTCGAAACTCTGTCTGACATATTTGTAAGAGATTGAAATTGAGATTCAATCTTGGTATCAAGGAGTTCCAGCTTCGAATCCAAGGCTTCGACTTTGGTAGAAACTGCTGAAATTTAGGAGTGATGATCAGAAACGGTCTTGTTGAGATCACTTTGACCAATCAAAATGAGACCTTGATTGTGGAAAATATTCTTCTTGAACAAACTGAATTCGATAGAAAATCTCGTCAAAGATTCACTGGTGTTTGCGACTTCTTTTGATATACGTTCTTGACTAGATTTGACGTGACCGCTATGCTCACTGTGTTCATAAGAGAGCTGTTTGACAATCTCATATAGATTATGAAGTCCTCTTTGAAGAGTTTCCATGGCATGTTCAAGAGCAGAGGTCTCAGAAGGTGAAGAAGATTCAACAAGAGCACAGTTGCTTGATATCTTCCATTCTGGCGATGCGCTCAGGAGAATGCTGAGAAGAAATAATAAGAGCAGTACACGGTGCAACTTCTGCTTGAGTGATAAATGCTGGTTCTGGTTCGGCAGAGGGACCTTCTGAAGCAGTAGTTGGATCTGTTGGCCTTGTTTTTGGTTGTTGCAAATCAGCAGAAGGTTCAGTAATAGCTCTCGGCTCAACAGTAGAAGGTGAAGTAGGCAACAGAGTTGCCATTTCAGCTTGATGAGCTTCTGAAAAATGTTTAAGCTCTGGAAGAGATGAAGAAGTAGTATCAGTGACATTAGCATATTCTGGAATGGATTGGACTGGAGGAGGATTAGCAGAAGTAGTAATAACTGGCAGTGAGTCATCCTGTGCTGCTTGAGTCTGCACAATTGATTCGATCACTTCATCAACCGATGCCAGATCATGAACAGAAATAAGTGAGGATGATTGAGTAGGAGCTACTTGAGGTGCAGGAGTACTAGAGACATTGACTTCAGAAGAAGCTTTAGCTGGTTCCTCAACTAACTGAGTCTTCAAAATTGCGGGGATGGTATTGATACTAAATTTTGAAGGCTGAGAAAAAGCCTTCTCCTTGGTAACAATTTTCTCAGACAAAATTGTCAGCTGCTCCGACAAAAGTTGAATGACGTTCTGATCATGAAACGCAGTAGGACCAGTAGAGTCAAAATTCGACTTCAACGTTTTCAGAACAATGTCCATATTCTGCTATTTGACTTGATCCAGAATGTAGTTTCGGCGATTGATGGCTTCTATCACATTTTTTGTCTTGGCAACAGCAAAAACCTTTTTCTCATTTTTCACAGTTTGAGCAAAAATTACCGGGAGTGTTCAAAAAGATGATTGGATGGTAGACTCTTACCTTGAGCCAATCATCAAAAAATTTCATGTCTTCTCTGGTTGAATTATCAATTTCTTCCAGATGAAGATCGATTGCTGTTTGAATGATTGATGTGGCCACCGGTGACTGAGACAACTCGGTAATCTTGCCTTTCCCTTTTCCAGAAGTAGCAGGGACTACTGGTTTGAAAGCAGAAGAACCAGTAGCAGATTCTCTAATGACCACACGAGAAGTTGGTCTGAAAAATTGAGCAGTTGAAGGTCCTAATTCAATGGCTTTTGCTTTGGTGGATGGGACAGCTTGTGGAAAAACTTGTCGAAGAGGAACAGTCTCTAATTCAGCAAGAGCTGCTGTTTTCTTGATGCGGATGGTGGTGCGAGGCTTCTTCTTGGATGGGGTGGGAGGCAATGAAGTTTGTTGAGTGGGTGCTGCTGATTCTTCTGATTCCGTTTTGTCAGAATCAGACACAACCACAACTCTTTTTCTTTTGATTTTCTTCTGCCCCTCAGCCTGAGATTCCCCAATTTCCTTCTTTATAGCCACAAACTCACCAACTGTTGGCTTTGGCCTTAAGGGAAGCACACTATCAGCATCAGTCATGGTGACCGAAGAGCCATCCTCTTCTGTTGTTCTGGGAAAACCAGCATCTTTCAACATTTTACTGATTTGCACAGCAAATCCACTACCTTTCCGTAGAATCATATCTTTCATAATTCAAAACAGAAAGCGACCCCAATCCATTTTCTTTTCTGAAGTGATGGCCACCATCACTTGAACCTTCTCTTTGGTCAGTTTGTCGAAAGTTCCAGCCTTGACCAACAAGGCTTTTGCCATGATATCAGCGAGTACCGGGTACTCAATTTTCAATAGCTTCTTGAAGAAGGAAGGTGAAAGCTCTTCTCCAGTGGCTGAAAAGTTTTTCAAAGCAGTAGACATCTCTTCCTTTGTGATATCCGAAAGCTCACAAGGTCCAGAAATCGGTAGAAAGAAGGTGGAACTGAGAAATGCAGCATCAATGGAGATTGATGCATCTCCCTGTGTGTAATTAATCTTTACCTCGACAACTTCTGTTTTGGCGCAGAAATCCAGAAGAGCGGACTTGTAGATAATAGCAGGCGATTCCAAGAATTTGCGAAGTCCAGATTTTTCCAAGGATTTGAACATCTTAACGAGGGTCTCATCCTTAATAGTGAGAACAGATGCAAAGTTCACCTGATAAGCATTCAAAGTATAAGCTGCGACCATTTCTGAGTTGAAAAAGATTTGAGGTAGATTAATAGTAGATGCAAGAAAGCAGTAGATGCAAAGTAATGATCTGAATTTGTAAAGTGCAATGAAAGAGAAAAATGAACGATTAAAAAGAATGAAATGTACAGCCGTTAGTAAACATAGGGACACGTGTCGATATGTTTATGGTTGGTAGAGAGAGAAAATAGGAGTGTCAGTTACTCTACTCATTTCAAATTTTAAAAAGATTTAGTAACAAAAATTGGCGGGCTGTCCGAGGCGGTTGCTGAATGAACAGAAACTGATTTGTCGTTTCATGATAATATCTACTGGAAGAAGGTAAATTGCTGAAACAAATGCAGCACTTCGACAACTTCTGGTAGATACATTGTTTTATCGAAAAGACAAATCAGTTTCTAATATAAATGCCATAACAATGTTCCCATTCAATTAATGCAGTAATAAAGGATATTAAACACCAAATGACTCTTGGCAAACTTTCAATCTGAACCGTTGATAATGAACAGTCGCAAGGATCTTTATCTCCCTTGAATACCACTATAAATACCTGCACAAGTTAAACAATGTTAATCGTACATAAGATCAAATGAAAACTAATGTGAATGAAGAAGCAGAGTCTGATCCAGAAGCCGAAGCAAGAATGTTCAGAAGACAAATTGCTGCGTTTTCTAAGAAGATGTTTGAAGATATCGTTCTTTATATAATGATCCTTGGATCAAACTCCTGGAGTTGTAATTTGAACAATCAAAAAGATTATTTGCTCTTATTAAGATTAGGCTGCAACATCATTCCCTTCCATAAGCATTCTAATGCAATAAGAGACTGCTAGGTGGATAGATGATACTTAAAAGCTTAGTAGGATAATCTGTGTAATCATTCTGCTGATATCTTCAATTGTACCCCTTGTAATGTAATGCATCTGATTATATGAATAAAAGATTTTGTTTTTTCATACCTCTTGTGATGTTCTTATTTCTGAATATTTCTACTGGATTAGAATAAAGAAACAGAAGACACGTGAAAACAGAAGATAATAAACAGTAGTTATGATAAATCAATTAATCCGAGAACATTACGAAAATACGAAAACTTATTCTCGGGAAGTGGTTTGGTAAATATGTCTCCTGCTTGCTGATCAGTATGAATATATTCCAAACGAATATCCTTCTTTTGTACATGATCTCTAATGAAATGATGTCTGATATCAATGTGCTTCGTTTTGGAATGGAGTACTGGATTATGCGATATAGCAATTGCACTGGTATTGTCACAAAGTATAGGTGATTCAGAGACTTGAACTCCATAGTCTTTAAGTTGTTGTTGTATCCAAAGCATTTGAGAACAACAGCTTCCAGCAGCAAGATACTCTGCTTCTGCAGTTGACGTGGCTATAGAAGTCTGCTTTTTGCTAAACCAAGAGATCAACCTGTCACCAAGAAATTGACAAAAACCACTTGTGCTTTTCCTATCCAGTTTACATCCTGCATAATCAGCATCTGAGTATCCAATAAGATTAAACGATGAGTCCTTGGGATACCAGAGGCCTACATTTTGAATACCTTTCAGATATTTTAAAATTCTTTTTACAAGCAATGAAATGTGATTGTTTAGGATTAGATTGAAATCTAGCACATATGCAAACAGCAAACATAATATCGGGTCTACTGGCAGTAAGATATAACAATGAGCCAATAAGACCACGATACTGAGTTACCTCTACTGGAGTTCCCCCTTCATCTTTATCAAGTTTGGTAGATGAGCTCATAGGAGTGGAAGCAGCAGAGCATGCTTCCATCCCAAACTTTTTCAGAAGTTCCTTTGTATACTTAGCTTGATTGATGAAGATTCCAGTATCAAGTTGCTTGATTTGAAGTCCTAAGAAAAATGTTAATTCTCCCATCATGCTCATCTCGAACTGTTCCTGCATTAACTTAGCAAACTTTGCACATAATTTGGGGTTAGTAGACCCAAATACAATATCATCAACATAAATTTGAACTAATAATATGTGTTTATTTTTGACTAGGGTAAACAAAGTCTTGTCCACGGTACCAACGGTGAAATCATGGTTAATAAGGAATTGTGAAAGTGTGTCGTACCAAGCCCTAGGTGCTTGTTTCAGACCATACAATGCTTTGTGTAATTTAAAAACATGATTCGGTAATAGGTGATCAGAAAAACCTGGAGGCTGTTCAACATAGACTTCCTCTTGTAGTAGACCATTGAGGAACGCACTCTTCACATCCATCTGATACACTTTGAAATTTTTGAAAGCAGCGAAGGCTAAAAATATTCTGATAGCTTTGAGCCTAGCTACTGGTGCAAAAGTTTCATCATAGTCTATTCCTTCTTCTTGTCTGAATCCTTGTGCAACTAATCTTGCTTTGTTTCTGATAACTATTCCTTCTTCATTTAGTTTGTTTCTGAATACCCACCGGGTTCCAATGACAGCTTGGTGAGATGGTCTAGGTACTAGAAACCAAACTTTATTCCTCTCAAATTGATTCAGCTCTTCTTGCATAGCTTCTATCCAATTGGGATCCAGAAGAGCTTCTTCAATCTTCTTTGGTTCATCTTGAGAAATAAAAGCAGCATGCATGTATTCATTCATCATCTGTCATCTGGTCCTTAGCGGAGCTGCTGGATTTCCAATCACCAAAGATGGAGGATGAGATTTTCTCCAGACAAAAGGATTTAGATTATCTTTATATAAAGCAGTAGATTGTTTTGGAATATCAGCTGCTAGTTCTGGAGTGTCAGCTGGTGGTTCTGGAATATGACTGTCTGGTTCTGGATTTTGAACATCCTTGATGCTTGCTTCTGCATCATCTTCACTATCTAGTTCCAGATGAACCCTGCCTAACCTGTTACTGAGATTAGATATGTTAGTAATCTCGGGAGCACTGCTGTCTTCATCAAAGACAACATGAATAGATTCTTCAACATTGAGTGTTTTATTATTGAAAGTTCTAAATGCCTTACTAACTGCTGAATATCCAAGAAATAATCCTGCGTCAGATTTTGAATCGAATGCAGCTAAATGATTTTTACCATTATTATGCCACAAAGCATCTACAACCAAAAACATGAAAATAAGATACATTTGGTTTACTCCCTGTCCATATTTCGTAAGGAGTCTGATTATTCCTCTTGTTGATCATTGTTCTGTTTTGTGTGTAGCAAGCAGTATTAATAGCTTCTGCCCAGAAGCGCTGAGAGATGTCTGCATCAGCTAGCATTGTTCTAGCAGCTTCTTTAAGTGTTCTGTTTCTCCTCTCAGCTACTCCATTTTGTTGGGGCGTCCTGGCAGCTGAATATTCATGATGAATGCCCTGTTCATCTAGATATATCTCAAGAGTCTTGTTAGTAAATTCAGTACCTCGATCACTTCTGATTCTAATGACAGAAACTGATTTTTCATTTTGAACCTTTTTCAGAAGTTTGATCAGAAGGCTACTGGTTTGATCTTTTCCAGCAAGAAAGATTACCCAAGTAAATCTAGAGAAATCATCAACAACAACAAGGGTGTATCTCATTCCCCCTAAGCTTATGATAGGGATTGGACTAAATAAGTCCATATGCAATAATTCTAAACATCTTGAAGATGATTTGCTGTCTTTATTTTTGAAACTAGATCTTACTTGCTTACCAAGTTGACATGCAGAACATACATGATTCTTAACAAAATTTATGTCTGGCAATCCATCGACTAAGTTATGCTTTCTGAGATTGTTGATAGACTTAAAATCAGGTGATTCAATCTCTTGTGCCACAGCCAGTGTTTATCACTTAGAGATGCAACTAAACATGTAGGAGCAATGATATGATCTATGTTCCATGAGATTTTATAGGTGTTGCCATTTCTAACTCCGGTCAAAACAGTTGTGTCATCAGCATTTTTAACTGTGCAAGTGTGCTTCTGGAATGCTACTGAAAATCCATTATCACATAATTGACTAATACTGCATCAAGTTATAACAAAGATTTTCAACTAGGAGCACATCCTTAATAGTGATGTTACCATGGATAATCTTACTCTTACCCACGGTTTTACCTTTTGAGTTGTCCCCAAAGGTTATGTCTGGTCCAGTACAACTCACTATTTCTGATAGTAGACTCTTTTGTCCAGTCATGTGTCTGGAACATCCACTGTCCAAATACCATGTTGAGCTACTGATCTTGGCTTTCTTCACCTGTACCTGCAAACATAAATTTTAGTATCTGGTACCCAATCTACTTGGGTCCAAGCCTTATTAGTCCCTTTGGAACCCACATTTGTACAATCTTTGTACTTCGAGTATCCATGGAGGTGTGTGCAACAAAGGGTCTGTTATTTCTAACATTATGCATCTTAGAATGTTGTTCTTCCCTTCTGTTTCTGTTGTCTGGCCTGTATCTCTTCTAAACAGGTCTAGAATTGTAGTACTGATAGTTTTTAACCTTCATAGGAGGTTGTCTTCCTTAGTTGAATCCTCTACTGGATCCAGAACTCTGGTCAACTCTTTCCTTAGGTTCAACATAACCCAGACCATAATGCATCTTTTTGTTCATCTGATTTACATTCCTTTCAATTGAAGCAGTAGGTACTTCTGGTTTCTGTACCACACTGGATTTCACAAAATGAATGTACTTCGCTTTGCACATATCCAGTTTTGGCTTAGTATTCGTTTCAGAAGTGCCTTCATCATTACAAAATCCGAGACCACTCCTGTATCCAGATTGTTTTTGTAACTCTTGCATCTTTTCGAGTGAAATAGAGGACTTGTTCCAAGCATTCACCAGTAGCGATAACTTCTGGTTTTCAGAAAGCATCGTTTGGTAATCTGCTTTTACTCTTTCATTCTCAGTTTTTAATTTACTCATCTCAACTTGTAAATCATTACAGCTGTTTACTTGCAAGCAAGTTAACTTACTGTTCTGATCTCTTAAGTTCTGATTTTCAATCTTAACTTCCTCGAATGATTGAGAAAGTCTTGAATACTCTTCTACCATGTCGTGTTATGCTTTGACTAAATCAGTGCGTGTAAATTCATCAGAGTCAAAGTCAAATACCTCTCCGGATGTCGAGGTTGATTCAGTATTTGCCATCAGACATTTGATCTCATCTTCATCACTGTCACTTGAATGGCTTTCAGAACTAGAAGATTCGGAACTTGAGTCTGCCCATTTGGACTTACTTTCTTCTGCAATCATTGCCTTCCTATCTCTTCTGATCTTTTTATCATTTCGTTTGACACCCTTCTTCTTCTGGTCATCTTTCTTTGGTTTTGGACAGTCAGCAATGAAGTGTCCAACTTTTCCGCAGTTAAAACATGCCATATCACCAGATGGTGATTAATTTTGAAATTGCGGTTGGGACTTTGAAATGTTCTGTGATTCTTTCTCATGAATCTTGAAAACTTCTTACCAAATAATGACATTGCGTCATGGCTTATCTGTTCAGCGCTTCTCTCAGAAGTGCTCTCTATAGCGGTAGCAGAAGATGAACTTGAGGCAGCTGTAGCAGTAGAGTTAACAGTAGCTGCGAGAGCTTTAGTTGGTGGAATTGCTAAGGGCTCTTCTCCACTTCGAACTTCAAGTTCAAACTCATATGCCTTTAGATCTGAGAACAAGTCATGCAGTTCTAACTTGTTTAGATCCCTGGAAGCTCTCATTGCCATCGTTTTGACGTCCCACTCTCTGGGTAGGGCTCTCATTACCTTTAATGCAATTTCTCTGTTGCCAAAATCTTTCCCAAGGGCTGATAGTTCATTGACAAGACTGCTGAAGCGTTCATCAAATTCATTCATACTTTCTCCAGCCTTCATCTTCATATTCTCAAACTTCTGCATGGCTACAGACAGTTTGTATTCCTTAGTTTCTTCGTTTCCTTCACAGATCTGAATCAATTTTTCTCAGATTTCCTTGGCAGTAGGGCACATTTTGATTTTGCTGAAGGTATTTTTGTCGAGTGTCTTGTACAGAATGTCCTTTGCAACATTGTCAAGATTGGCTTTCTTCTTGTCCTCACTTGTCCATTCATATCTTGGTTTTTCCAGCATCTGAGGTGCACCTTCGGTGATAGCAACAGCTGGATTTAGCTTTAAGATCTTTAATGGACCATTTGTGATGACATACCACATGTCATCATCTTGAGCCGCAAGATGAGCTTTCATTCTGATTTTCCAGTCATCAAAGTCTTCTTTTGAGAACATTGGAATTTTGCTGAAATGAGCCATGTCTGTTAAATATTTTTCAGAACAAGAATAACCCGCTCTGATACCACTTGTTGAGGATCGGGTTGAGTTTAAAAGGGGGGTTAAATAAACTCAACGGCAAACTTAAACGATTTTCCAGAATGATGTGCTAGAATCCTGTTAAAGATACTAGCAGATTTTTGTTCAAGTTTAAAGACCAGCAGATCACAAGATAATGTGCGGAAACGATCTGTTGGTTAGTGGGTGAAAAATAATATGGCACAGGGTTTGTTTCTGGAAGTTCGAAGATGAATCTTCTATGTCTCCCCTTCTTCTGTTTCCAGAAGATATTACTAAAAGACTTTGGTGAATACAGTACAGCAGTTGTAAACACCCACTTCAACAGGACTTCTTCTTCGCCTACTGAAACTCTTAGTTTTACAACTCAACAACTTGAATGATCTTAAGTTCTGGAAATGACTCTTTTCCAGTTACAGATTCTTCTATTAATGAGATAATGAAGTGAATAACTTAAGAAGAGATAATGAAAATAGCTAGAACAATATGATCTCAAGTGATCAAATGTATGCAATGAAGCGTGTGCTGCTCTTTCAGTGTTGAGCTTTTGAGATAGCTGAAAGTTCTAGCGATGCTCGAATGATATTTTTCTGATTGAGATTCGTTCACTCCTTTTCTTGAAAAGTCCTTCGTCTCCATATATAGGCTTCATCCAACGTTCTAAAATCTGAACAGCTCTTTTGACTTTTCAGTGGTTCAGTTTTATTGCTGAAAATGGACCCTGCAGAATACATTAAAGCAATCAGTCTCAGTTCATACCAAAAATGGTAAGCCATTTTAAATGTTCCCGTACAGCATTTAATGGTATTTAATTAAGCAATAAATGCTAGTATCACGTTAATAGATCAACGGTAATATTTAAAGACTTGAGATACACAAAATTCTCCTAGTGTTAATTTCGAGTTATGTATTCCTTCTAGTTCTGGTTTTAGCTAACAAGTCACTTGTTAAGTAGATTAAGCAGTACTTGATAAGTGCTGCTACTGGTTTTAGCGCGGTACAAGTGCTTCTGGTTTTCTGCTTATTTATATCTATTGGTTTTATACTTAAGCCAGCATCTACTGGTTTTGTACTAGCATCTCCACAACAAAATTAAGTCTAACAGACTTGTAGAATTTCTAAGAAATTATTGATGGTTCTTGGTTGCTAGTCGAGTAAATTTTTGAGGATTTCATATAAGCAATAGCGATTCGAAGACTACGACAATCTTTAGGATTATAAATGTACAATTTGAGTTTTTTAAGTATCTATGAAAATGTAAGATTAATTATGAGAATTTATTTAGGATGCATGCTCTACATAGTCGAATTTAAGGATGGAATTGCATGAATTGAGAATTTTAGGGACCTAATTGTAATAACTAATAATTTGAGGACCTAAGTGCAAAACAAAAATTCTAAGGGACTATTTTTGAATTTACCAAATTTTGGGATTTATTTTTGAGTTCGAGAATTTAAAAGTTCAATGAGGTAAAGATGGAAAATTTTATGGGGACAATGATGCAAATTTCGTAGAGTTGTAGGGCCAAAATGTAAATTTGGAGAACTGTAAGGGCCAGATTGCAAGTTTCAAAATTTTAAGGATGTAATTGCGAACTTTTGAGGAACACTTGGGATTTTAAGTATTTATAGAAATGTAAGACGTGTTATGGGAATTAATTTGGGTTTAATAAACTTAAGACTATTGGACCTTATGATACGGGAAATCTATAAAATGAAATTGGGAATACTGAGGACTCATGGGTCATTGTGGAATTTTCGAGATTTAGAAAAATAAAATGGATGATATTCGAGGAAAGTAAGAATTAATTTTACAATTTTAAGAAATTTGAGAACTTATTTAGTAGTAAGTGAGAATTGAACGGTTTAAATAGTAGGAATTTTCGGTTATTTAGGCTCGAAGAAAATATAGAATATTTAGATATTTGGGTTATAATGTTATAATGAATGGTAACCAAGGACATTGTAAGATGAATCAATCTTAGGCGTGAAAATTTAAGCGTTAGTGAAATAATGTTGTGGCAAATTAAGAATTTAAAGTGATGACGATTTAAGGTAAATTTGATCGGTTAGTTAAGTTATAAGGATAAACATTGAGTTAGTAAATTTTTGGGAACATAAGTTTAATGTGTCACAAGTTTTAGTCATGATCTTAATAGTTAAGATTATACCTTGTGAGAATTTAACATTTTTAGGAAAGTTGGGTACAATGATGGTTAGTTTAATTGATAGACGCACGTAAGAGGTGAGGTAGACACCTTGTCTTGAGAAATTTTGGAAGTCATTAACAAACTTGGGACTAAACGGATATGTGTATTGGAATTATTTTATTCAAAGCTATTTGGATTAGGTAAGTTTGAATTTCAAATTTATGGGATATTTGTTCATACGGAAATTTTAGGTGAAATAAAAACGAAAGGGAATTAGTTGTGTTCAATATAAGTTATCAATTGATGAATATTAATATTTTTTTTTATCAAGTGAGAAATCTAAAAGACTGATATGGGGATTCTAGAATTCTATGGATTATAAGTGAAATTGATTTATTAAAGTTAGTCTAATGCTACCATGGGCTAACTTATTAAGTTTATATGCTAGAATTAAGTAAGCATTAAGGATACATAAGAATGCGACACTTGTTCCAATGAGGAAGTTCAGAGTCCTAGGCCTCAACTAGATTGTAATTGGGAAGAGGATAGTTTGAGCAGGTAATTGATGCTAGAAGTGTTATTATTAAGGTAGAAGGTCGATGTTGTATAATTGAGTTTTATGGATTAACGTTATTCGAGGTTTAAGATTTACAACGATTTCACATCCGGGATGCACTTGTAAATAATAAGTTACGTTAGTTTAGTGCCGGAAGATAAAGATTCGATTCAAGGATTTTAGGCTAATACTACAATGAGGTTGAAATAAGGTGTAACCTTTAAGCGTTCTACTGAGAATAGAAGTCGATCAGTAAATTTTGGTACAAAGGTTTCTTAAGTCGAATTGCATAAATGATAATATAATAAGTCGATGAATATTACGAGTATTTTATAAGAAAAGTAAGGTGCGATAAGTTTGGACATCCATCTCTAGTATGAGAAACTGCGGGATAAGTCAAAATTCGGGGCTATAGTTGAATAGAAATAAGTCACCATAAGTTGTTTTAAGTTGCGATTCACAAACGAGGATTTCGATAGACAAATTTATTTAGGATTGAGTAGACGTAAGGACAGCTTAATATTTATCTTATCAGAGTAGCGCATCGGAAGCGTGGATTATTAGGATTCTAGAATTAAGAGTATAAACTTTTTGTTTATCAAGGATAAGCGAATTTCGATGACGAAATTTCTTTTAAGGGGGGAAGGGTTATAGAACCCGTAAATTAGACTGCGTATAAGCCATGCATAATTCCTAGTATTTTAAATTAAAATGATTTTTTTATTGCATGAGTATTTAATTACTTTTCTTTGAATCTAATTATTTTACGCAATAGTTTAATTACTACCTTTTCAGTTAAATAAGTGAGGCTGGACTGGAGTTGGAGTATTGAGATAAAATTTAATATTAAGAAAACATTCTTAGAATTTATTTTAGTTAAATAATAACTTAATTTAATGTAAAAGAATGTTTAAGGAATTAATTAAGTAATTCAAATATTTAGTCATGCATGCAAGATAATGTCATTTCCATAATTAATTTATTAATTCACTAAAATATTTAATAGGTAGATAAAACACTAGAGATTTAAAAATACAACATTTAAGAAAATTTCCCCTCCATTTTCATTATAATTTTCGGCCCCTCTTCATTTAATTTAAGAATTTGTTGTCAATCCAATTATTTAATTATCTTTCCTTATCCATTTTCTTGGGAGATAATTCTATCACACTTAATCTTCAATAATTAATATTTAAGCAATATCCCTACCCTATTTTTATTTATGAAAATCGGTCATCCCATATTTTAAGAGATTTTATTAGTTGGGCAATTTGTTTTCTAATTATCTTCCCTCAACTTTTTCTAGATAGATATCCTCCCCAACTTTTAAATCACTACCAAATAAATTAATTACACAATATTCCTACCCAAATCTTAGTTGATGGAAATCGATCACCCCTCTCCTCTCATTTAAAAGATTTAAATTAGTTAACAACTCAATTCCTTGATCTCCTTCCTTATCTATTTTTTTTTTTTGAGATAAATCTCTCGCCTTTTTAATTCCCCAATAATTATTAATTATTAATTATCCCACCTCATTTTGTTATGATAAAAATCGGCCCTCCTTTAAGTTTGAAAGATTTTATTAGTTGGCAATTCATTTCTTAATTATCTTTCCCTTAATCTTTTTCTAGGTAGATATTCTCCCCACTTTAATCACCATCAATTAATTAATTAAACAATATTCCTCCATTGATCCTAGACCATAAAATCGACCAAATGCACCCCCATCCACCCCAAAAATCTTTTGATATCAATCTCTTAACAAACTCATAGATAGCAAGATTTATTCTTCCTTTTTATCTTGCAAATTCCCATCTTTCATCTAACCATTCCCTCCCCCTCCTCTTCACCGAAAATCTGAGAGAGAATCAGAGGAACTTCAGTGTAAAAATCGTGAGAAAACCGTGAGGAATTAAGAGAGAAAATCGAGTTGCAAGAAAGAAAGAAAAGAACTCCGTCTCCTCCGCGTCGCGTCGTTATATCGATTTGTTTTCGTATCAAACAAATCTAAGGCATGTATATGTTTTTATCCACTCCTAAATCAAGTCATATACTGATTTTTAACATCTCATGTGCATGATTTTTAACCATAAAAACCGAAATACATGACAGCAATTTTCTAAAGCATGTACAGAATTTTCTTGCCTTCCTTGTGCACTTCACGTTTCTGCTTGGTTTTGATGGTTCCAGGGGTTGGCTCATGTCCAGGCTTTCTAGGCTGCATCTAGGATGGATAAAGGGTGTGTTAAGAAGGGATACGTCCATTGGTATCAGCCCTTTTCCCCCCTTGTACCACGTTTGACAGCAACTCCCCCAAGCTTGCCATTCGAGTCTCGGTTTTCATTGCTTGCTGTCAAAGAGGATGTTTCTGATCTTGGCTACCCTAGAGGCTATATCCATGGTTAGAACATCACCTTGGCATGTCTAGGACGTGACCAATATGCCCCTTTCATGGCTTGGTTCACGTCCCAATCGTTTTTTAAAAATAAACAAGAACAGCCCCATCAATATTTGAAAATTCTGGATGTTTGTGAGAGTTGAGTTTCGAGTTCTAGAGTGTTGTGTGAATCTTGGTTGGCTTCTAGCCCTTAAACACGGTTCATACAATACCTTTTGATGTCTAGATCATGCCATGGTCAATCAAATGGCCACTGGAATGACAAGGGACAGCAAACGAAGTAGTACACCCCACGCACGCAAGGGTGGTTCGAATTGTGGCTGGATTAGGGCCCTTAGCCATGGTTCAAATCATTCCTTAGGGTGTTGGTAAGAGCCTCTGGTTGGTGATTCAAGCCCAAATGGCCGGTAGTCTCGAAAACGACACAAGTAATCGAAGGCACAGCTGCTGTAATTTTTAACAACAAGCGTGCTGCGGCTCAGAGGCGTGTTTCGGGTTCTCGATTGGCTTTTAGCCTATGGCCTTGGACTGGACAGTGCCTCATTTAGTTAGGAAGGTCATGTTTTTGACCGTTTGTGTTTCGGATCATTTTAGAGGTCGTAGGAGAATTTACGGTGCAATGTGCCAAAATGACTCTCGAAAGACCGTTTCACGTTTTTGGCCTCCATTCACTAAATTTGAGTACTGTAAATTTATGTGCATAATTTCATCATTTTAGGCGTATTTTAATCATGACTATATGATGGTTCGGTGTTGGTCCGGGTTGGTACGGAGTCATGATTAAATACGAAGTCGTTTGGCGTAGTTGTCGCGTTTTCGGATTTAATTACATAGTTTGGTCAAATAAATCCTTTGCATATTTTCATGTTAGATTTAAGTCGCAGCAAGCCTGGGAGCGATCCAACCTAATCAGTAAAATTATCACATGATATTTAATGTTGTTATTTAATTATATTACGTGCAAAAAATATCCATTTTGAGATTTATGCGATATTGCTTTGGGCCACTTTACTATCATTACTTCACCCGGTCGCCAGTTACCGGTCAGTTCAGTTTTTTACCACCCAGTATACTGTGGCATTAGTCTGATCAGACGATTATTATTTCACCCGGTCGTCAGTTACCAGTCAGCTCAGTTCAGTTCAGGGGCCACTTGCGTAGACCATAATCTCACCAGAAAATTATTACATGCTATTTCATTACAGGGCTCCAAGGAGCAAATATTTTCACTACGATTTTCAGTTCTGTTATGCACGTACTTTAATTAAATATGACACGATATTTTACGTTATGCCTCAGGACATGATATTTTCACTTGCATGCGATTTTATTATTTAATTTACTTGTTATTTAAGATATATGCATGCTGAGTCTTTAGACTCACTAGACTTGATATTTGTAGGTACTGACGATCTCGGGACCGAGGGCGGGGACCAGTGAGCTAGCTTGGGTCGGCAATAGTGGAAGCCGAGGACCTCATTTTTCAAAATTTATTATTTTATGATCAAATATTCTTATCTGTCGTTGGATTATTTTTAAACGGTTATTTTGCAAACATTAAACTCTTCCGCTGCCATTTTGAATATTAAACGTTACTTATTAGTTTAATTTGTGAATGAGACATTTTAATTATTTAAAAAGAATTTTTTTTTATTTTCCGCAAATTTTCAAACACGAATTTTCGGGCCTTTATAAAACCTCTCAAAAATCTCGCAAAAGCATAAATAAATAGTCTTAAAAATCTTTAACTTAAATCAGTAATCATAAAACATAATGCGAAAAATAGTAGCACTGGTCCTCGGGTTTTGTGCACCGACAGTCCAGTAGGATCATCCGTCAAGGCCTCCCTCAACCTCACCTCCATCCATCACACCTAGTGAGTCTAAGACTCAACACACCATAATCTTGATAACAAGTAATACGTAATACAGTCAACATATAACAGTGAAAAATACTTGTACTTAAAAATCGTTTTCATGAAGATGCATAAACTTAAACATAAACATTTTCATGACATGCATTTCATAAACCTTAACCTTTTTCTTTTATCCTTACATGACATGACATAAAAAAATTTCATGATCATAAACATTTTTCCTTCTCCTTTTCTTTTTCTTTTGTTGAATTCAGATTGTTAATTGTGACTTTCCTGATCATGATCTTAAATCGATGGATCTATCTACATGTAACCACAGTACTGGGCGGCGGGGGACACCAGCAACACTCTCACCGGTCAACTGGGCCATGGCCTATCATTTTTCGAATAGAAATACGATCTTCGGGGCTCCCTCTGGGGCCTTTTCCCATAAATGGGCTCCCTCTGGGGCCTTTTCCCCTCACGATATTCTCATTCTTATCGTTACCACAAAACCGTTACCACATAACCGTTACCACATATTCGCAATAATGGAAACACGATCGTCGGGCTCCCACTGGGACCATCATCCTCACGATATCCCCATCATTAACGAATTAGTCACAATTACTTCACTTCCTTCAACGTTTTACATTCACATCACTTTATAAAATCATGCATAACATAACAATTTTGTTTTTGTAACCAAGCATGCAACATGTCTTTTAAATGTCTTCCTTAAATCATAAAAATCTCTTAGACATTTAAAAATCATAATTTAACCATGAACATTTCATAAACATTTAAAAATAATCATAATATCATAAAAACGGTATTTAGGGCACTGCCATGACATTTACTAATTTTTGGTGTAAAAAGACCGTTTTACCCCTGGACTTGACAATTTACAATTTTGACTTTTTTTCTCGATTTCTTGACTCTAAAATGTCCCAAATAATTATATAAGCTTACAAGAATTTTCTCATATTTTTATTTGGCTTAAATCGATGATTTTTAATTTATTATTTAAATATAACATATTAATGCGTTTTAATCCCGAATTAAACCAAACCTTAATACAAAAATCCCAAATTAAAAAATTAGACTTCAAATAATTATTTAAGCTTAACCATAATTTTTCATAATTTTATAAAGCTTAAATTAGGCGTTTAAAATAATTCGTTAATTAGCGTTCCGTGCGGCGATTAAATCTCGATTAAATCCAAAACTCGTTATTTTGACCCCAAATTTAAATAGCATTTTTAATATTTATTTTACCCTTCCAAGTCATGAGCCACCCCCGTGGACCCATAATTTCATTTTAAGCCTTTTAATTTTTGTTTTGACACCCTACCGAACGCACCGAGCCATCTCCTAATTTACTCGAGCCACGCCCGAGCCACCTTGAGCCAACTCACCTAAGGACCCTACTGACAAAGCTCAGCCCGAAAAAAAACCCCTGGCCCGCTCAAAACCTTCCTGAAACTTGACCCAAAATCTGTACATGTGTGTGTGAGTTTCATAGTTGCTCTAGGACTCCTAGTTATCCTAGGACTCTACCAGCTGAGCCACTACCGAGCCCAGCACACCCTAACCCTCCCTGGACCACGCCCAGACCATGCCCAGACCAACCCAGCCCCTGGACCCTTCGCACGAACCACCTGAACAGCCAGCAGTCTCGCGCGTTTTGTTGCCTCCCTCACGATTTCCCTCCTTTCTTCGAGCCACCAGAGAGACCATCACTCAAGCCCCTAGCCCGACCCATTCCCATTATTCTAGGACCCTGATGAACCACCTAACTGACCAAAACCCCAGCATCGAGCCACCCCTTGGCTGCTGTCATCCCTACTGCCGCGCGAGGAGTCCCTGCTGCATGGGACTCCTCCAAGGCTGCGCTCCAAGGGTCCTAGCCATGCTAAGACCCTTCCTGACCCTGACCCACGTCCAACACGAGCCCCCCTTGAGACCTGGTCAAACCCCAAGCCCCCCATGCATAATGATCGAGCCTCATGAATTTGCACAAGTCCTACAGCCTACGGTTTTCCTTTTCTTATTCCCTACGGTTTCCAGTTTTCCTCTACTCTTGTTTACAGCGTTTTAGGGGGATTAAGACTCAATAAAACATGTAAAAACATCTCTCCACCTATCCTAATCATGGCAGCCCCTAATCAACATAATATTCATGTTTTTAGAACAACAATTCACAAGTTTAACTCAGGTACATGCAATATTTCGAAAATACTAATAAAAACCTCATGCTTTTCATTCAAATATAATTTAAACAATAATATGATGTGATAGACGAGAAAAGGAGATGTATGGCGTGTCTTTGCGTAATATACGCTCGAATAAACGTTGTCGACGAAGAACGGGACGTAAACCTTGGCTTGAATTTTCTTGACAAGTTTTGAAGCTTTCCTTCTTATAATTTTGTGTGTGCTGTGAGTTTGAGTAAAAGGAGAGTTGGAGAGAATTTCAGAATAATGGGAGAGGGAGGCGTGAGTTTTTCTTTCAAAGTGTAGGGTTTTTGTTTAATTAATACTTTAAATATTAATTAATTAACATCAAGGCTTTTAGGCCCTATTAAGCCACTAAATTAAGCCCATTAGTTTTAATTAGTATTTAATAAAATATCAACAAGGTTTTTGTTTAATTAAATATGTGAATTTATTAGCCGGGTTGCCAAAAAGCTCGTAATTTAGTTGAAAAACTAACACCTGATAAAATTTATGTCCCGGCATATAAATTCACCTCATAACTCCTTATTTTCAAAAATACTAAAAAGCAAACCATATTTTAAATAATTAAAAATAATTATTTAATAAAAACATTTTACATTTTCAGCCCTCGGTCCCCGTCCCTCGATCGCAACTCGAATATCCTTAAAAATTACATTTTAATGCAACAATGTAGAAAAATATATTTTAAACATGCAATTATGCACAACATAATTAATTAATGTAATTAAAATATTTAATAAAAATACAGGAGAATTTAATAATTGCATGCATGTGGTTCGCGTGGACCTTTAAATTTTCGGGGCGTTACGAGAATTTTTTTTTTTAACCACTCAATTTTTGGCCATGTACATTTACCATATGAAAATATTTTTATATTTTACCCTTTGAAATAAAACACCAACCAACTCGCCTTTTAAAAATCAAGTGCAATAATCATAAAATGAAATCGTCAACTGTTTTACTCAACCAAAAAAGCAATAAGTTTGAAAAGTATAGCCCATACTAAACCTCTCAAAAACCTCCCAAAAAGCATAAATAAACAGTCTTAAAAATCTTTAACATAAATCATGAGTCATAAATCATAATGCGGAAAAAGTAGAACCGCTGGTCCTCAGGTTGTGTGCGCCATCATTCCAGTCAAATCATCCGTCAAGACCTCCCTCAACCTCACCTGCATCCATCATACCTAGTGAGTCTAAAGACTCAACACACCATAATCTTAATAACAAATAATACGTAATACAATCAACATGTAACAGTGAAAAATACTTGTACTTAAAATATCGTTTTCATTAAGATGCATAAACTTCAAACATGAACATTTTCGTAAACCTTTTATGATGCATGAACTTTAAATAGAAACTATTTTCAAAATGATGCATCAACTTTAAGCATAAACATTTTCATTACATGCATCACATAAACCTTAACATTTTCCTTTTTTTCCTCAACATGACATGACATAAAACATTTTTTCATGATCATAAACATTTTCTTTTATTTTTCCTTTTCTTTTTGTTGAATTCAGATCGTTAATAGTGACTTTCCTGACATGACATGAACATGAAAAATCGATGGATCCATCTACATGAAACCGCAGTACTGGGCGGCGGGGGACACCAGCAACAATCTCATCGGTCAACTGGGCCCTGGCCTATCCTGATCGAATAGAAATACGATCGTCGGGTTTCCCTCAGAGGCCTTTTCCCATAAATGGGTTTCCTCTGGGCCTTTTCCCCTCACGATATTTCTATTCTTACCGTTACCACAAAACCGTTACTACATAACCGTTACCATATATTCGTAATGATGGAAACACGATCGTCGGGCTCACACTGGGACCGTCACCCTCACGTTATCTCCAACATTAACGAATTAGTCACAATTACTTCGCTTTCTTCAACATTTAACATTCTCATCACTTTATAAAATCATGCATAACATAACATTTTCATTTTTGAAACCAAGCATGCAACATGTCTTTTAAATGTCTTCCTTAAATCATAAAAATCTCATACATTTAAAAATCATAATATTATCATGAACATCTCATAATCATTTTAAATGACATTTTACCTCAAAACATTTAAAATAACAATTTGACATATTAAATCATAAACATATAAAATTCCTTAAACATTTAAAATATCATTTTAACATATAAAATCTCATACACATTTAAAATATGATTTTAACATAAAAAATTCCATAAACATCCATAACTATAGAAAATAACCATATTAGCACATAAAACAACATTCAGGGCACCGCCATGACGTATACTAATTTTTTAGCTGTAAAAAGACCGTTTCACCCTTGGACGTAAAATTTTCCGTTTTTGACATTTTCTTGAATTCATTGACTCTAACATGTCCCAAATAATTATTTAAGCCTACATGAATTTTTATCATATTTTTATTTAGCTTAAATCGAGGACATTTAAATTAATCTTTAAATAAGACGTATTACTACGTTTTAATCCCGAATTAAACCAAACTTTAATATAAAATTCCCAAATTAAAAAATTAGACTTATAATAATTATTTAAGCTTAAATATAACTTTTCTTAATTTTATAAATCTTAAAACTAGGCATTTCAATTAACTCGTTAATTAGCGTTTCGTGCGGCGATTAAATCCCGAATAAATCAAAACTCATTATTTTGATCCCAAATTTTAAACATAACATTTTTAAGATTTATTCTACCCTTCCAAGTCGTGAGCCACCGCCGTGGACCCATGGAATCAATTTTAGCCTTTTAATTTTTGTTTTCGACCCTTAATCGAACGCACCGAGCCATCTCCTAATTTACTCGAGCCACGCCCGAGCCACCTTGAGCCAAAACCTAGCCAACCCATCTAGGGACCCTACTGACCAAGCCTAGCACAAAGAACATGACCGTAACCCCCTCAAAACTTGCTGAAAGTCGACCCAAAATCTGTATGCGTTGAGTGTGACTCTTACCACCTTACCAAGACTCCTAGCCAACTAGGACTCCTCTAGCCTCCTAACCAACGATCACCTAGGACCCTCACCAACCCAGTACCACGCCCAGACTCGACCCAAACAAGCCCCGAGCCCCTAACCCATGCACAAAGCTTCTGTAACTAGTAAACCACCTGCGCGTCCCTTTGCTTCTTGCGTGCGTGAGTGTGTTGCTTCTCCTGGAATCTTGCTCGAGCCACCACGAGCCCTGACCCTTCCTACCCCTCTCTGGACCGTCCCAAGCCATCACTTAGATCACCTAGCCCAACCCCTACCAAGCTGCAGCTTCTTAAACTCTCGGCCAAACACTGGTGTCCCCCGCCGCCCAGTACTATGGTTACATGTAGATGGATCCATCGATTTATGATCATGATAAGGAAAGTCACAATTAACGATCTGAATTCAACAAAGGAAAAAGAAAGGAAAAGGAAAAATGTTTATGATCATGAAAAATGTTTTATGTCATGTCATGTTGAGGAAAAAGGAAAAATGTTAATGTTTATGAAATGCATGTCATGAAAATGTTTATGCTTAAGTTTATGCATCTTCATGAAAACGATATTTTAAGTACATGTATTTTTCACTGTTATATGTTGACTGTATTACGTGTTACTTGTTATTAAGATTATGGTGTGTTGAGTCTTAAACTCACTAGGTGTGATGGATGCAGGTGAGGTTGAGGGAGGCCTTGACGGATGATCCTACTGGACTGTCGGTGCACACAACCCGAGGACCAGCGCTACTATTTTCCGCATTATGTTTTATGATTACTGATTTAAGTTAAAGATTTTTAAAACTATTTATTTATGCTTTTGAGAGAATTTTGAGAGGTTTAGTATGGGCTTTACTTTTCAAGTTATTGCTTTTTAGGTTTGGTAAACAGTAGACGATTTCAGTTTTATGACTATTTCACTTGATTTTTAAAATGCTAGTTGGTTGATGTTTTATATTAAAGAGTAAGATATTTTATAAAAATATTTTCATGTGGCAAGTATACATGGCCGAAAATCGAATGTTTTTTTAAAAAAAAAATTCTAGTACCTTTAAAGCAATAAAATGGGTAGGACTTTTCACCCCGGGTCCGACATCTAATACTAATAATTATAATTATAACAAACCAAATGATTGAGTAAAATACATAATTTGTGGTTCACCAATCCACATAATCATCGTCAAAAAAATTTAAATATCACAAATGTTTGAAAAATAAATTTTAACATGCCAAATAAAGTATTGAACCAAAGTAATCTAAACATCATCAAATAGCTCCTAAGACCCGAGAATCACACTCTAACTCCTATCTCCTCGCCTGGAGCTGGACTCTGACATCCCAAGCCTTGCCTCACCTACCGTCAAGCACATGAAAACAAGAGGTAGCCGAGGTGCCGGTGAGTATAAACCCAATATGAAACAATGAATAACAAATGAGAATTAAAATTTCACATAGTTCATATAAACTCATAAAGATGCAATATAATGCAATGTATGATCAGAAGCTGTGGGCTATCAATAAATCTCAAGATTAAGTGAATCATCTGGTCATAGGGTACTCAAGGAAATAGAAACACCCAGCAACATCCACCGACTCATCCGCTCGGGGTGGGGTGCTGTGTTCAACAATCCCAGGACTATGGTGCGCCTATAGAGAATGTTCATGCCATAGCAGCGACATCCGCATATACTATGCCAATTCAGCTACAGCCCCATATGTCGAACAAATCAATAAATCAAGGCGACCTCCGCCATATCAATTCTGAATCGAAAAGTGGCTCAATATGCAATGCAATGATGCATTTCAATCTCATCAAGTCAATATCATAATAAGCTCTTCTCAAAAGATCAATCATCAACAAATCACAAGTAATTCATCAAGCCATCGAATTTTCAATTTAAAATAAAAATGATACTTTTACCTCGTATGTTACCGATCGTAGCATACCTTTCAAATATTACCAAAAAAAGATCAAAATGTGTAGTTGAGAAGTCTTGAACCTCTGAATTCTACTATAACTCAAGAACTCGGATTATTTATCAAAACAGAGCAATTTATGTACAAAATTCATAATTAATTCAATACTTCTTCGAATCAAGATTCACAAATTGGATATGCAAGAAAACTCAAAGCCCAACAATTCTACTTCACAAACTTTTGTCAAATAAAGTCATTTACTCAGTCGTTCATAATCTGAAAAATACAACATAATTTCCGAAATTCTGCATCAGTACAAATCTGGCATAGTTTAGTATTTCGAGCATAACTCCCTCAATACTCAATGGAATCAAGCCTATTTTATATCATTTCGAAGACAAGACAATGTACTATAATTTCTTTTGAACATTAAACCCAGAATCCCAACCAATAAATCCCATAATTCAAATAAACAGAAGGCATGTACACAAACTCGGGATTCTAGACCAGGTTCAGTAAATATAGCATATCTCTTTCATTTCTTCATGGAACTGAGTGATTCTTGAACCAAATCGAAGCTAACTTGAATATCTACAAGTTTGACGAAGACCATAACTCCAAAATCCAAACAAAACAGTCCCATATACTCAAAATACATAAGGTATAAAAACCATTCTTTGCACATAAACAAGAAACCATGCTCATATCCATTTTAAATTCAAACCAACTCAAATACAACATCTTAATATCTCAAATATCAACTCAAATATCAATTCTAAACTTCATCCCATTTCCAAACTTGAATAAAAATGTAATATACTTGCAACATCTTGAAGATCTTGAAGAGATGATCACAAATCCATCTTTATTTCAAAAATTTCCTTGAGCAAATCTCCCTTAAATTGAAGAAAAAATGTAGAAATGGAGAGGAAATGGAGGAGGATTTGCGTGGAGGAGAAGGAAATGATTGAGAATGAGTGGTGGTAGTCAAAGTGAGCTTAGAAAATAAATTTTCGCATCTGTTAGCGCCACAACGCCACTTTCTAGCGCCTCAGCGCCAAACTTTCGCAAAACTAGCGCCTAGGAGCTACTATTCTAGCGTCACAGTGCTTGAATAGTAATCGATGAACAGTAGCTTTTTTTTTCAAATTTTTTTTTTTTAAAAATTCGGGCATTACAAAAACTCATTTAATGGCTTTGAGAATAAAGCTCTTTTTCAACTAATGGAGATATTCCCCATTCTTCAATAGATATAATTATTTTGATAATAAACTTTGAGAAGTTATAACTTCTTTTCTATTGAGTATTACTCTAAAAGTGAGTTATTTCAACACTTTTTGTGGATAATAGAAGATTTTCATAAAATCCTCCATGTGTGCGAAAGCTGCTAAGGAAAAATTTGGTAAAACATATTATATGTGTATATGAATATATAGCGCCGAATCCCAAATCCCTCCCACTGTTCACTTTTCTCTCTTTTCACAAATTCAGAATCCTTCTTTTTGGGGATAGATTTCTCTACATCTACTTAATCCTTCTTCTTATTTTCCTTTTTCTAGTCATAATTGTGGAGATTTGTATCACAGCTTCAGATTTACACGGCGCTTCTCATCTCCTGTAAGTTTCAAATCTATCCACTTTATCTCAAATTCGTGGTATTTGATTTCATTTATTTTGTAGGAGATTTGGGTCACGATTAGTTTACTGAGGATGTATGAGTATTCGATTTGGGTCACATTTTTTTGTGGTTACAAAATTGTTTCAGAATATAGGAATTTTGCTTTTCGATAATTTTCTGGACATTTTGTATATGATATCTCTTCTCATTACTTGAATTTTTATCACTAGATCAATGAAATTCACTGCTCTTTCCATTATAGTTTGTCAGTTTCCAAGTCACTTCAAGCTGATTATAAAAATGTGAAACAAGGATTCATAAAATCTTGAAATGAAATAAGGAAGAACTACCATGTTTTCTTGCAAAAAGAGGGGCTTATTAATTTAAGGGTATTACTTGGATAGAAGGCGAATAGTAAATTTTGGTGCTAAGATCTCTTAAATTGAAAAAAAAATGCTAATCTTGGGATTTAAAGCCTTAGCATACTTTGAGTCAATAAATTTAAGAAAGGATGCTTTTAGGATTTTAAAGTTGAAATATAATAGGTTGATGAACATTTAGGGTATATTATAAGAAAAGTAAGATACGATCAGTTTGCACCTCTATTTATAATATTGGAAATTAGGAGAAAAGTCAATAGTCGAGGGTATAGTAAATAAAACCAAGTCACCATAGGTCGTTTTAAGCTGTGATTCGCAAACGAGAATCTTGAAGGCAAATTTAATTAGGATTGATGAGACATAAGGACATCCTTAAACTTAGTTTACCAGAGTGGCGCGGCACAAACGTGGATTATTGGGATACTAGAATTAAGAGTCTAAACTTTTGATTATCGAGGATAAGTGAATTTTGGGGACAAAATTCAATTTAAGGGGGGTAGATTGTAATGTTCCGAAAATTTGAAGGTCCACATTAAGCACATCATGTAAGATTATCAATTTTTATGTATTTTAATTAAATTGTTTAATTTAAATCTAGTAAATATGGTAGGCATGTTTTACATGTTTAAAATATGGTTTTCAACTATAATTCATAAAACTGTGTTTGAAAGGTTATTCGAGGCGCGATCGAGGAACTGATACTGAGGACCATATGAGGAAAAATACTTTTATTAAATAATTTTTTTAATTATTTAATATATGGTATATAGCATGTGGTATTTTTGGAAATTGGGCATTTTGAGGTGATTTTATACGCCAACTTGTATTTTTCGAACGGTATTCGATTTTCGACGAAAATATGAATTTTTTGAGAATTCGACTAATATTTTAACAAAATTTCTTAAACAAAATATTTTAAATATTTACCAATGGCCTAGTGGACCTATTATTCAATGGACCTAAGCTTGTCACATATTTTAATTAACAAATAAAAGCCTAAAACCCTACCCCAGATCCCCCATAACTCACGCCCCACCCCTTAGAAACCTACTGTAACGTCCCAGATTTGACAATTGTCCTCATTGTACCAAGAAGAGTCTTTCCAGCGTGCTTATGTCCTCACTCACACGCACCCTAGGAAACTTCCCAGGAGGTCACCCATCCCAGAATTGCCCCAAGTCAAGCACGCTTAACTTTGGAGTTCTTATGTGATGAGCTACCGAAAAAAAGATGCACTTTCGTGATATGAGTAATACAAATCAAATCTTTTAGCCCTCTTCAACTGTACAGTCCATTACATTGAACAGTCTCGGAATCCCTGTCATTCCGGTGTGGGATCGGTTCATTCATGTTCCCTCCACCTAGAAGTCTGCCAGGAGCCGCTCATTGTCTGTGCAACCTCATGGAACCGGCGATCAGCCCCCACCCTCTTCGGCCCTGGGCCTCACGCCTACTATGACTCTTCCCCATCAGCCACACTCCACACATGTCCAAGAGGCTGGTCTTGAAGGAAAAGAATTCGGCAAGCATCTCCCCATTCGCTCCGCCAACGTTCCTCGCATTGCAAGTTGATTTTCGTGCGTAGTATACGCAAAGGCACACCTTAAATTTTTTTCAAACATATTTCACATTATATTATGTATATTTGATTATGTTTGCATGAGGAATATCACGCACGAGTTTTATTTTCCTTTTTAAGGCTATACATATAGAAAACTAGAGTTTCTTTTTTTAAACTCTTCCTAATGATGCACAAAAGGGCTGCCATGGTAGGAAAACTTGAATGGATGTTTTTCTACATGTTTAGGGACCCTTAGGAGCATGCTTGAAGGCTGGACAAGATAGGGAAGCAATAAGAACGAATATTCTACTATTTGGAGTCTGGGGTTCGGCTAGGGCTTCCTAGGTGCATGCAGCTGTTGGCTGATGTTGGGTAACGTCCAAGGGTCATAAGATGTCCGAGCCATGGTCCTAGATAGGTCACATGAAGGCTGGTTCGAAGGCATGGGGGTTGCGACATGAGGGAAGTCGCGCATAGCTTGTTAGTGCACGGGTGAAGGGTTGGTCGCGCATGGGGGGGGGGGTTAGATTATGTCCAATAGCTTTCTGAGGGGTCGGTTAGGGTCCTAGGGTCGATGTTTAGGGGCTGGACATGCTTGTTAGGGCTGGAACCGAGGCATACTAGGACTCAAACCGCATAGGCACTAGGACTCTTTGTGCAGAATTTTCATTAGGTATCCTAGGGTGTTCAAGGGTTCTAATTGGCTTAGTTTGGGTGGAAAAAGGTTTAGTTATGTGTTAGGAAGCTTTGTTTAAAGTTTAGTTAAGTTTCATGTCTATACGAGTCAAAACCGTGATGTACGTCTAGGTTTTAAAATGAAATGGAACATTAGTCGAGGGATTAAGTCTATGTCTAAGAAATATTTATTGGTGTATTTTAAGGTGTCAGGTTAAGTTTGGAATGATTTGGATCGTTGTTTAAAGGTCTAAGGATAAATTGGCAAAGTTATGGTTCTCACGGATAAAACGGTCATTTTACACTTAAAATTGTTAGACGTCCTGGCAGTGCCCTGAATGTTGTAATATATGGTAAAATGTTTATTTTAAATGTTTATGAAATTATATGATAAAAAACTAATACTAAAAGGTATGTTGCATGCTTGGTTTAAAAGAAAAATGATTTATATACATATATATGAATTTTAAAAAGTGATTCAAATATGAAACGTTGAAAGATGTGAAGTGATTGTGACTAATACGATCATTCGATGATATGATTGGAGATATCGTGAGGAAAAAGGCCCCAGAGGGTGCCCGTTTATCAGAGAAGGCCTCAGAGAGACCCTGACGATTGTATTTCCATCGACATTATATGATGATATGTAAGGCCAAGGCTCAGTTGACCGGTGTATATCAATTACTTTTTATCATGGTTATGGTTGGTTGAGTCAATAGACTCACTAGGTGTTATTGATGCATGTGAGCATGATGTTGATGTTGATGTTAATGGAGGACTTGATGGTAGAACTAGCTGGACTGAAGGTGCACACAACCCGAGGACCGGCGTTAGTTTTTCCGCACTTACGCTTATGTTTTACGTTTATGATTTATGTTTATGACTTATGCTGATGATTTACGTACTTTTAAGATTTTATTACTTATGATGCTTTTGAGAGGTTTTTGAGAGGATGTTAGAGTTAAGTTTATTTTTGAAACAATGTTAGGTTAGGTTAGTCGATGTTTTATTATTTTACTTTCGAATTACTTACTTTTGGATTTTCAAATAATTATTGGCTAATTTATTTTTAAATAGTGTCAAAAAAAATTATATATAGGTATAGATATGTTATGGCGGATTAGTATATGAAGGAAAAAAAATTCTAGTATGTTTTAAAGAAAAAGAGCAGTGGACGTTTCAGGGCGAGTTTTCTTATATGGTGCAGTGTAAATTTATATATGTATATGGCCGAAAATTTTAAAGAAAGAAAAAAATTTCTCTAGTATATCTTAAAGAAAAACGAGTAGTAGACGTTTCAGATAACTAGAGGATAATGGAACGATGCTATTAGACGCTCTTACCATTATCTATTTGACGATCTTACCATGATCCAATGAGTACAATCAGAAATGAGTTCTGACATTCTTGATCAACGAATTGAAGAAAAACACGAGGCTAATTAGGGTAAGCTCGAATAAGAATAAATGTTATTTTGAATCACATGGAGATGTGGACCCACGGATAGCTATATTCCTGAATTTTTGAGGGTCACACAAGTATCGGATTTTGTGTTCTAGTTGAGAAAGTCAAAGTTGAAGGAAGTTGAATTTGACGATTATAGTTTGATGGACATCAAATAGGTGATATTTAAAACTATTGAACCGCTATTTTAAGGTAGAGCGTCAGACCGATTGAATCTTTATTTTAAAGTAGACATATTCAATCATCGATCCAGCTACGCCAATAAAATTTGAATTCCACCTGCAATTCCTCTGTCTCCATCCTTTGGGTTGGCTGGCCAAATTCAATTTCTCATCAATTTTGATGATTGATAATAATTAATATACAATAAATTAATTTTTTTATTTGATTGATTATTCCGAAAGAAGGATGTTTGGATCTGTATTTTTATCTCTTCCCGAAATGGAACGTGATGCTTTGGGAATAAATTTTAGCAACAGGAGGCGTTTCTGCTGAAAGTTTTGTGTAATTGTTTCGTGTTTCATTTTTTATTATTATAAAAAATGTTCAGTTTTTTACAGCTTTATAATATATAAAAATTTATAATTTGATTTCCGTAAATCCAGGTTCAATTGGGTTTTCCATCGATTGTTTATTAAGAGAAATGAGGAAATAGAGTGATATGAATCTGGCTAGGCACCGTGTGAAAATGTTTGGGGGAAGATTTAAGATGCGTTGTTGCCTTGGACTTTCAAGCTTGATTGTGATAAAAGATGATGAATCAAGCATATTCAAGCAAGTGGTGGAGTTCAACAAAGAATATACCGAAGGACCTATAACGAGGAGATGTAGCAAGAAGTTTAAAGAAGCACTTCAAGGACTCATGATGAGCTACAAAGAAAGTTCTACAAATGGGGTGTCTAATTTAAAGGAGTTTGGGGAACATGGACACAACAATGGAAGTATTTGGAATGTTATTCAAGTGCAATTGCCGAAGGTCCAGCGCACCCGCGCTAAAGTAGGGACTGCACCCGCGGTCCATGATAATCAAATTTTAGAAAATTTCCCGAAGCTGCATCGCACCCGCGGTCAAAACATTAGCGCACCCTGCAGTCAAAACATTAGCGCACCCGCGGTCTGTTGCCGAAGCTACACCGCACCTGCGGTCAAACAAGCACCGCACCCGCGGTCTTTTGGCGCACTTCCGTGTCAAAGTTGCTAGTTATCTTATTTAAGCCTTTTCACACAACTTTTCTTATTTTTATTGTTTATATAATGTATTGTAAGGGGGATGAACGAAATTATTGAATATTGATATCAAATTATTGGAGATTTCACTCAATTTGCAAGGCTCGTGCTTTGTGTTTATCAAAATCAAACTTATCAAAGATTGCATCTTTGTGGCGTTTGTCGATTGTTCTTCGCACGGATTGTCAAAACAAGTTCTTTGAAGGTTCGTTTGAAATTCAATTGTTTTATCGTTGATATTTGTTGCTAAGTTATAATCGCTTAAAGGTGAATATCACAAAATCGTTACTTGTTTCAAAAGATCGGGACAACATAATCGTTCCTTGTTTGTTATTGAATTGAGGGATGCGATTTATATATTCGTGCTTGCCTTTCATTCGTACGAGGATTCGCATCATAGAGACTCTCATACATCTTCATTCAAAAGAAGGGAGTGTGTTTATAGTTGCCATTTTGCCCATAATGATTAACACTCAGTTTAACTATAACAATATAGATAGGGGCAATTAAAGCAAAATTTAATAAAAATAATATTTAAAACTTATTTATTCAAAACATAAAAAAATTACAAATTTGAATCAATCATTATTGTCTTGGGTCGTTTTGGAGTATTACTAGTTTCTTCTCATTCTTCAAATTTATCGCATTCCAGAATAAGTATCATATGTGGTTTGTTCTTTACCTCCATGAAGCATCATTTTTTAGTGCAATGTGAACCACTATGAACTAATTACATTGAGAATAATGAAGAGAAAATTTTTCGAGATTGAGTTGGAGAGAAGACATTGAAGGATTGTGTATTGGTACAACAATAAATTTATTTTTTGAAATTGGATCATGTTCTAAAACTCGACTCCTAGATTATTCAAAACCCGAGCAAGACCTAGGATTTTGGTTGTGTTTCGATGTATCTGAGTCACGTTAAAAGAGACACGACCCAGATATCCGACCAAAAGAAATAAAATTTGTATGATTGTGTATGGGTCGAGATTTAATGAATCTAGGTCGAGATATCATGAATCTGGTCATGTGTTAGATTCATATACTCGACCTAGAAATTGAAAACAACTGAAACATATTTGAAATTGCACTAAGATTTTTAATTATATTTTTAGTAAAAGTTCTGCTCGATCCAAAATGAACACACGACCCATTTTTTAATATAAGTTTTAGTTGGGTCGAGTTTAGTTGAAAAACTCTACCCAGATTTTCCATTTTCTGCATGACAAATAATAATTTCTTGTTGTTTTCTGCAGATTTATTTTCCTCAAAACTTTTAGGAAATCAGTTTTATGAATGTAAGATGACATTGGGATCTCACTACATTGAGGTGTCATATAAAATACGTTCATTTTTGAATGAAAACCAGTTACAGTAGTTGGTCCAACAAACCAATTCGGTAATTTAATATATTTGTGAAAGATTATACAAATTTGAATAAGATTTTGTGATTTTTAATGAATAGACATGCCTATGATAGTGAGAGTAATGAATTTTAGATGGTGTATAGCAAGAGACTTGTACTTTTTTTTATTGTAGGAGTATTTGAATAAGATTTTGTACAGATGATGGGATTACAAGTGGAGACTGTTTTTGGTGGTAAGTTTTGTAGAGCCCAAAATCAGTACACGTAAAAATCATGCATTTATTTAATTATTAAATTATTTATTTAAGTTTAAAATGATTTTTAGTGATGCATAATTTGTATAATTGCATTATTTCAAATAAGTTATGTTTATGTGATGTACGTTAAAATATTTTCTTGAGTTTCATGTTTCAGGCGATTATTCGATAAGGGATCGAGAAACAGAGACCGACGACGATTTTGGAAATTTTATAATGAGGTTTTTTATTTTAAGTTAGAAAAGGGAATTTTAAATGATTTATAAGTTTTTAGTATTTCAAAAGCCTAATTTAATTATTAGGTGATTTATGATTTTAAACTTTTAATGATTTAGTATGGGTGTGCTTTTATTTTAAATTAGGGGATTAGTGTAATTTGTGTGGGTTAAAATTTTAAATAGCATGTTATTAATTTGTTTAACCTAAATTATCCCCCCTAATTACCCAACTCATACACACGTTGCAAATCTTTATACCAATCACACGCACACACACATACACACACATTTCATTCCATTCATTTCATATTTCTAGTAAAACCTAGAGTTCTTATTATTCTACCCAGCCACCACCCTCTCCTTCGAAATTTTCCAGCAATCTTACGTTGATTTTTGATACAAGAAAATCATTCCACGATCATTCCGGATCAACCCTCGCACTGTTTCCGCTTTGGTATCACCGTATCAGTGAGTTTTAAATATCAAAAGGCATGTATAATATTTTGTTTCTGCTTCAATCTTGTTATATTATATGTTCTTATGTTTATTATGCGTAAAAATCCATGTATGTTCTAAAAAGTTTGAGGAAAAATTGAATGGATCGGTTTTGAAACGAATTTAGATATGAAAACTCGAAATTTGCTGTTATTTTAAATACTGCGACTTTTCAGTCAATTTTCTGGAAAACTTTCAACATATAAAACGTACAACTCTTCGATACCTTCGATTTGATAGTAATTCCGTGGTCATAGGCCATTTAAAACTATTGTAACTGAGGGTGTTGTTGAAAGTCCCTTCAACGACAACGGATAAAATCCTTTGTCTTTTACTACCAACGACAACGGTTTTAAACCGTTGTCTTTTACTACTAACGACAACGGATTTGCAACGGTTTTAAACCGTTGTACTTTAACACCAACCACAACAGTTTCGCAACAATTTTAAACCGTTGTTATTTAATAACAACGACAACAATTTCGCGACGTTTATAGACCGTTGTATTTTAGCACGATTGACAATAGTTTTGCAACGGTTTTAACATGTTGTCATAATATATCAACGACAACAGTTTCGCGAAAATTTTAAACCGTTGTTATTTAATAACAACGACAACAGTTTCGCGACGTTTATAGACCGTTGTATTTTAGCACGATTGACAATAGTTTTGCAACGGTTTTAACCCGTTGTCATAATATATCAACGACCACAGTTTCGTTAGTTTTGGAACCGTTGTTTTTTATATCAACGACAATGGTTTTGCAACACCTAAAAATCGTAGTGTTTTGTTGAATCTACAACAATTTAAAATCGTTGTCTTTAAATTTTTTTCACTAGAATTAAAAATTGTTGTCTTTAATAAATTTTTTCATTAATTATAAAATATTCTATTAATTTTTTTTAAATTACAATATATATAATAATAATTAAACCAAAAATAACAAACGAAAATAAAATATTTACCAAGTTAAATCTGTGGCTATGTTATGTTCAAAATCTATCATCCAAAATATGCCAACGATAAACAAAAATTTTACAAATTTGAATTTAGTACTGCAATTGACCTTGATACATGTTCGTCATCAACGTGGCAATGTGGCAGTAGAGTCCCACAATATCAAAATATTCCAAATGGAAAATATGGATATATTGCAATCTTTTGTCATCATCGGCCTCGATCTCCTCAAACCTCATCAATATTTCTGCATCAAAACCTTCCCATGCCATTTCATCTTTGGCATATAATCCACATATAGAAAGCCCATTAAAACCCCATGTAAGAGATGAGATTTCAAGCAAAGACATGACCGGAAACGCAGCTAATACAAATGGTGCATAGAGACGATAATAAATTGTTTTCCCATAATAAATATATCCCACACAAAGGAATTTGAAATCTAAGTGAATTTTGACATTGTATACAACATATCGAATTAGTTAAAGATATCAATTTTGCAGCCTAGCTTTGATAGCATTCCAAACAATATTGACATTATTAAGAGTACACAAACAACATTTATATACGTAAAATAAAGTCATAACTAGTATATACTGAAGAAAATAGAAATTTCGTCATGACTTCCCCTTAAATAGGACATCCCAAAAATTTCCAAAAAACACAAACAACATTTATATACTTGAAACAAAGTCATAACATCAATTCACAAATCAACAAGCTCTGTTTCGTCAACCTACCTGGAATTGTTATCAAATATACAGTTCAAGACTTTGCATACCTCTTCGTAACACAAAGCACTTCATCAATACTTTGCATACCAATTCGCAAATATAATCTTGTATGCATTCCGCCCACTCGGATCGCACTTCATCAATTTCTTCCTTAGAGTACTCTGTTTTCATGAACTGTGAACAAACACAATGATAATATTAGTAAAAAACAATCAATAAAGACATTGAAAAATGAGAAATACACAATTATTTGTGAATATTGAGAATATGTCGAATATTACAATTGAATATATTGAGTTCTTCTCACTGGTAGCATTTTTTTCAATCATTTCTCTCATAAATCTCATAACATAAAAACCACATTGTTTCGAATCTGGTTGTCGTGTACCCTATGTTAAAAAAAATTGTTAGTGATTGATACACAAATTGAAATAAACGTTAATTAATGACAAGTACACATGCATACCTTTACTACTTCTCATATAGCTTGTTTTTTCCCTTTCCTTTCCTTGTTTGAATTAAACAATCTTACACTCCTGCATACATCAGTAACAGTCAACATATGAGTGTTTTATTCACTAAATAAATTGACATAAAAACAAAATATTAACTTACATATCCACCACATATTCCAGTCATCGTAATGGTTTCGATGACCAAGTGAATCCAACAAATAAATCATCTCCTTGTAAGGATCGATGATAGTAAGAATCTAATGGTAACTACGCACAGAACACATAATTAGTGCATACAATTCGATAAAATGTCGAGAAAATAAATTAAATTTGATATTATAATTTTGACTCACCCAACATTATGTGGCACTAAAACTAGTTGATTTGTTGATGCACCACTCAGTCTTTCGGCCAAAACACTTGTTCTTTCAATCAAGTGTTCGATTTTACCGTTTTTGTCAGGTTTGGTCACATATGGCATGTATGGGATCGTGTGTGGATTCACAAATCTAAACTTGTCGGTCTTGTTATCGTTTTTCATCTTTTTACTACAGATGCCTACAATTTCCAACAAAATAATGTGAATATGCTAAATTAATTAAGTTTATACAGCTTAAGTGGTTAACAAACAAAAGAAGAAGACTTACCACATGTACACAACTATACAATTGGCAGATATTGGATCCAAACTATAGAAAGGAATGATGTCTTCAAGGTGCAGAAGAAGTTCGTAATCCTCGTCAAATAAATCATGATCAAAAAGCAGTGATAGATTTTGTTCATCAGTTAGAGCACGTTTACAATAAATACAATAGATGTAAAGATCTTGGCACACTTGAAGACAAACCAATGTTATTTCTGTGGTCGACATTTTTCTTCCTTTGAAGCTTCTAAACATTGCAAAGGTACACATGTTAGCTGCAATATTGAATTATTTATGGTACTTTAAATTTAAATATAAATTGTCATTTACCTCATCTTGCATTACTACCAAGTGTTCTGTCCAAGCTACATGTGTTCCTATAGCATCACCAACAGTATGACATTCATTTGGAATTGGAAATGGCAAATGTGATAATTTGTCCACAGCATTGTCAATGGATACGTGCATGCAATTCATGGTTGATGGAACACCATGAAATAATTTATCATCCGCATTGACATGGACAATTGTACCGTAGGCAACAATATTGGATCCTAGATTCCAATGCCAATGCAACCGGCTTACCATAGAAAACAAATAATCATGTTATAAATTGATACAATTCATAGTCATGGACAATTGCAATAATCAGCTACCTGCAAAAAATCAGCATTGCTCAAAGCTTTCACGTCATCATCATGCGAAGTTGCATAGTTCGAGAAACTCTTTTTGATTTTATCGTCACTCATGGGATGCAACTTTACTGAGCAACTACCTTTTTCTTCAATGTCAAAGTTGCTTGCACCCTTTTTGAACATTTCTTCAAGTCTCTGTATGCGTGCATCTCTATCTGATATGCGTGCACTTTGTTCTGCGATGCGTGCATCTTGTTCTGAGATTAATATCTTCGCCTCCATCAACTCCTTTGTTTGGTTACGGATTATATGGTCATCACCAAGAGGAATCTTCCATACTCTACCAATATTAAAGTAGATACTTGGAGTGATATGACCTCCAGCACCTCTCACACGACCAGAATGTTCATATGAATCTAGTGCTTTCGTAAGGATATCATTTTTTCCCTCTTCAAATTGCAACGTACCCTCGATTTTTTGTTGCACATAACCATACTGTCATGCACAGAAGAACAAGATATTACTAAAAACAGTTATAATGAATAAAAATTATTCATTTTAATGTATTGTTTTCTTACAATCTTTTCTATTGCCGATTTCAACTCATCGCCTTCATATTGACCCTTCTTATTGACCCGTCTTTTCTTCCACATAATTGCTCGATTTATATCATCATCGTCATATAACTCATCTGCCTACAAACAATATGTATGATATCAACAAATTTAAAAATCACATAGCATGGATTTATTAAAATTTCGGAATTAACTCACTTTCTCATACTTACTATTTCGTCGGCGAAACGTGCATATCCTTTGCGAGACATACGATGGGGGTATATGTTTTTCTTTCTTCTCTTATTTTGTTCATCACGTAGTTTCTAGTTAATTGACAATTGCCCACATATATCAGATTTCAATAGAAATAATTTGTTATTGTCTACTTATTTGAAAATAACAAATTAAGAATCTTACCATGAAGTCATCAGACAAGCGACTAATTACAAATGAACTCCAATCATCTCATGTAATACCAAACCCGGTAGGTGGTTCTTTCAAATCCTCAGTGTTATCACGTTTGCTAAGAATGAACTTTTGAGTGAGAAAAGCTTTATACTGTCGCCATGTAGAACCCGTATATCAATAGACGTATAAGCCATGCATAATTCTAGATTTTTAAATTTAATTGACTTCATTGCATGATTATTTTAAATGCATTTGTTTGAAGTTAATTATTTCATTATTTCAGTTCAGTAGATTGATTTTTAGCATTTCAGTATTTTCAGTGAGGCCGGACCGGAGTTGGAGTTTTGAGATAGAATTTAAGATTCGAGAAATATTTCCAGAAGTTAATTTAGCTAGCAACCAAGTTCATTTAAGTTAGAAAGGGAGGTTTGAGGATTTAATTTAATTATTTGAGGTTATTAAGAAATGAACTCATTTAAGTTATTAAATTAAGGGGTTAGCTCACTAAATTATTTAAAGGATTAGTAAGGCTTTCAAGGATTATTAGTTGACTAGATAATCAACATTCCCCTTTATTTTATTATGCATTTTTCGGCCACCCTTAGTGCTAGAAGATTCATTTTCCAACTCATCAACTTTGACCAATTCTTTGCATGTAATTAGTAGGATAATTCTAGGATTTTTGGGAGCACAATTTAATTAATTAATGGAAATATCCTAGACTAGAAAATAAGCAAAATTTCGGCCACTACCTCCTAGAAGCATCCACCAACTCATTTGATATCAATTCAAAATTTAAAATTCAAATGCATGAAGACTTGGTCTTGATATGATCCTTATATCTTGCACCATCCTCCTCACCCCTCATAACCACTCCATCACACTCCCTCCCCACCGAAATCAGACCCATTTTCAGTAGAAAAAACGTGAATAACAGCTAGGGAGAAAGGGAGAAAAATCGAGAACTAGAAAGAACAAGAGAAGCGCTCCACCTCCTCCGTGCCGCGTCGTCGTTGTTTCGTTCGTTTTCTTTCGAAACGAAACCAGGCATGTCTAGATTTCTTTCAAACCTCAATCAAGTCATATTATCATTTATTTTTCAGTACATGATCATGTTTATTCAAGCAAAAAATCGAGATCCATGTCAAAACTTTTGAAAGCAACACATGCAGAATTTTCGAATTCCTTGGCAAGCTTCACGGTTTCCTTTGTTTTGTGAGTTTCAGGTATTGGATCGACTCCAGGCTCCCAAGGCGGCTTGTATACATGTAGTAGGATGCATTAGGACCATGTTGGTCCATTCAAACCAGCCCCATGCTTGCTGGAAATTCAGAATGACAGCAAGTCCCCATAGGTGCAGAAAATGTTGTTCGAAAATTCAGTTTCTTGTCATGGAGGAGGGATCTGATCTTGGCTGCCCCAAGGGCCTATAGCCATGGTTGGATCACTTCCCTAGCAAGTCTAAGACGTGACTAAGTTGCCCTTTTGGTGGCTTGGTCCATGGTTCATCGGTTTTTAATAAAAACATCACAACAGCCCCTATACCCCTTCGGCTACTTCGGTTGGACAGCTTTTGGTTCGTTTCTTTTGGTTGCTTGGTATGGATCTTGGTTGGCCTATGGCCCTTAGCAACGGTTCATATCATGCTCCTAGATGTCTAGATCGTGCCATGGTCAATCAAATGGCCATTGGAATGACACGAGACATCGATCATAGCATAAACACTACACACGCATTCAAGATGCTCTCGGTTGGACCCTTCGGTTGAGTTATGGTGTGATGCAGATTGTGGCTGGCCTACGGCCCTTTGCCATGGTTCAAATCATTCCTTGGGATGTTGGTAAGAGTCTCTGGTCGGTGGTTCACGCCCCTAATGGCCGATAGTCTCGAAACCAACGCAAGTCTTGTAGTTGCGCAGCTGCTGGAAATTACAGCAAGTTGCTGGGTCGTTTAGAAGGCTTGTTTGAGTTCTTGGTTGGCTTTTAGCCCATGGCCTTGGACTGGACAGTGCCTCATTGAGTTAGGAAGGTCATGGTTTTGACCGTTTGTCATTTGGATCATTTTCGAGGTCGTACAAGAATTTACGGTGCGATGTGCCAAATTGACTCTCGAAAGAGCGTTTCGTGTTTTGGCCTCCATTCCACCTAGATTTCGACCCTATCATTTTAGGAACATTATTTTATGATTTTTCAGCGTATTTTAATCATGACTATACGTCGGTTCAGTGTCGGTTCAGGTTGGCTCGGAGTCATGATTAAATGCGAAGTCATTAGGCATCATAGTCGCATCTTTTGAACGTAAATTGCATAGTTGGTCAAGTTTAAGCTATTGCATATTTTTCATGGCACAGTTAGGTTGCAGCGAGCCTGGGAACGATCCAATCCAATCCAGTTGGTAAAATTACGGGACATTTTTATTATGCCAGTTAATTATTTTACGTGCATTAAATAGAAAATGATTATTTTTGAGATTTATGCGATATGGCTTGTGGTTCATTCACTATGTGGGAGTGTTATTTTATACGGTCGCCAGTGACCGATCAGTTCAGTATGGTACCACCCGGTCGCCAGTGACCGGCCAGCTCAGTTCAGTTTCAGCCTCCCCGGTAGCCAGTTACCGATCAGTTCAGCTTAGTGCAGTGGCCACAGGTGTAAAACATAATCTCAACAGAAAATTTTACCAGATATTTCAGTACAGGCTCCAAGGAGCAAATATTTTTACAGTGATTTCCAGTTCAGTAATGCACGTATTATAATTGCTCAGTACAGATTATTTTCAGTATGCCTCAGGACAGGATATGTTAACTCATGCATATTTTTAATTCAGATTTTTACTCGTTACCTGTGATATATGCATGCTGAGTCTTTAGGCTCACTAGACTTGATTGTTGTAGGTACTGATGAGGCCAGGGCCGAGGGTGGGGACCAGTGAGCCAGCTTGGGTCGGCAGTAGTGGCACCCGAGGACCTCAGTGCAGCAGTTGTTATTTTATTCCGCAAACAATTTTTATCAGTCGTTGGATAATTTTTAAATTGTTATTGTTGGCAAAACTTTAATTTTCTTCCGCTGCAATATTTTGAAATATTGAACTTGATTCACCAGTGATTTTATGAATGAGGCCATTTAAGTTCTTTTAAAAAGAAAATTTTTAATTTTCCGCAAATTTTCAAGAAAGGAGTTTTACGCCCTTCACAGTTGGTATCAGAGCGGTGGTTCTGTATAGGGTTTCACTACTACTGACCGCGAGAAGCTCACGAAGCCACGCCTTTGGTCTGTAAGTTTTTCAGTTCAGCATTTTGTTCAGTATTTCAGTTAAAGCATGAATTATTTTGTCAGCATGCTTCCAGATTTTCAGTACTTCAGTGTTCATTTAAAATAAAGTATGGAATTATGCATGTTAGTTACGTATGGGTTATGTTGGAACAGTATGCCCCCTAGACGCATTTTAGAGCGCAACAGAGAGGAGGAGCCTCGCCGAGAGGACAGAGAGGAGCATAGACCGGAGGGAGACCTACCATCTCCTCCACCGCCCCCACCGGACATGAGTGCCCAGATGTTAGCTGGGATGGCACAGTTCTTCGCACAGTTTGCGGGGGGCAATGCCGCAGCCGTAGCCGCAGCCGCAGCCAGGCCGACAGGGCCCGAGGCAGTGTATGAGCGATTCATGAAGATGCGCCCGAAGGAATTCTCTGGGGCATCTGACCCCATGGTTGCCGAGGGATGGATCAAATCCCTCGAGGTTATCTTCGATTTTATGGAGCTGGGGGACGCAGACCGAGTCCGATGTGCCACCTACTTGTTCACTGGAGACGCCCGCTTATGGTGGGAAGGAGCTTCGGTAGCCCTGACATTGGCTACACTTTCTTGGACCCGCTTTACGGAAGTTTTCTACTCCAAGTATTTTGCTGAGAAGGTTCGCACCAGGATGACCACCGAGTTCATGAGTCTGAGACAGGGGGATATGTCGGTTACGGAGTTTATCCGTAAGTTCGAGAGGGGCTGTCACTTTGTGCCCCTGATAGCGAATGATGCCAGAGCCAAGCTGATGCACTTCCTGGTGGGCTTACGGCCGATCTTGCGCCGGGATGTTAGGGTATCTGACCCTGCTACTTATGAGATTGCCGTCTCCAAGGCCTTAGCCGCAGAGCAGGATCTGCGGGATATCGAGAGGGATCGCCAGGGCAAGCGCCCAGTCCAGGCACCGCACCGCCCTCCTCCTCATCAGCATCAGCAGTAGAATAAGAGGCCTTTTTATGGACCGCCCAGGAACCGAGGCCAGCAGCAGCAGCAGCAGCAGCGGGGACGCCAAGCCCCGAGGACTCAGGAGCACCCAGTTTGTCCCAGGTGCTCACGTCGCCATCCTGGAGCATGTATGGCTGGCTCAGGAAAGTGTTTTAAGTGTGGCAGTCCAGACCACATGTTGCTGCAGTGCCCGCAGAGGAATCTGCCTACCCAAGGCAGAGTTTTTGCTCTCCATGCCGCGGAAACCAACCCGGAGACTTTGTTGTTGACAGGTACCTTTAAACTGTAAGCTATTATTTGAATTTCCGTGTTTTGGGAATCGGGATTTAGATTTTGAACTTAGAACTGTTATAGGATTGCATGCTCTACTCAGATTTATTTCGGGGAAATTAAGCTAGAGGAACCTTGACATTTGCATGTCTATAAGTTTAGATCTTGTAGTGGGATTCAACTTAGAGCTCCGCTCTTTCAGGGAGAATTTTTTATCTGGTTCCGCTACCAAGGCCTTGATAGATTCAGGGGCCACTCACTCGTTTATTTCGGAGGTCTTTGCTAACTTTCTCAAGATCCAGACCATTGGGCTAGATACAGCCTTTTCAGTAGTGTTGCCGTCAGGCGAGGAGATGGCAGCCACCAATGTTATCCGAGATATAGACCTTGAGCTGCACGGTAATCTTGTTTATGCGGATCTGATTGTGCTACCGATGCCGGAATTTGACATCATCCTAGGGATGGACTGGCTATTGAGGAACAGAGTATTGATAGACTTCCAGCGGAGATCCGTTCTGGTCCGACCGCCTGTAATGGAGCAGTTCTTATTTGAGCCGGACATGTACTTTTCTTTACCGCGCATTATTCCTTATGTTCAGGCTAGGAAGCTCATGCATAGAGGGTGTCGGGCATTTCTAGCAACCTTTTTATCTGTCCCCGAGGAACCCAGCCAGTCAGCCTCAGATGTTCCGATAGTTAGAGATTTCTTAGACGTTTTTCCCGAAGACGTCTCTGGTATGCCACCAGAGAGAGAGGTGGAGTTTTCCATTGAGCTTATGCCAGGTACGGCTCCGATATCCAAAGCGCCGTACCGACTAGCACCGACAGAGATGGCAGAGCTTAAGAAGCAGATTCAGGAACTTCTCGACAAGGAGTTCATTCGCCCGAGCTTTTCTCCATGGGGCGCGCCGGTCTTATTCGTGAAAAAGAAGGATGGCTCGATGAGGCTTTGCATTGACTACCGGGAGCTGAACAGGGTTATAGTGAAGAATAAATACCCACTGCCGAGGATTGAGGATCTGTTTGACCAGTTGCAGGGAGCTTCGATTTTCTCCAAGATAGATCTGCGTTCCGGTTATCACCAGTTGAGGGTGAGAGATGCTGATGTCTCGAAGACAGCTTTCAGGACTCGTTATGGTCACTACGAGTTCCTTGTGATGCCGTTCGGTCTGACGAATGCGCCAGCGATCTTCATGGATCTCATGAATCGCGTATTTCAGCCGTACCTCGACCAGTTTGTGATAGTGTTCATAGATGACATTCTCGTCTACTCCAAGAATCGGGAGGAGCACAGCAGGCATCTGACCACAGTGTTGCAGACATTGCAGAAGCACAAATTATTCGCAAAGTTCAGTAAGTGCGAATTCTGGTTAGAGAAGGTGGCGTTCTTGGGCCACATTGTTTCTAGCAGTGGCATTGAGGTAGACCCGGCAAAAGTTGTAGCAGTCAGAGATTGGGTTGTGCCTCAGAATGCATCAGAGATCCGCAGTTTCCTTGGGCTAGCAGGATATTACAGGAAGTTCATTCAGGGATTCTCATCCATCGCCGTTCCACTCACAGCACTGACAAAGAAAAATGTGAAGTTTGTGTGGAGTGAGGAGTGTCAGAAGAGCTTCGATACTTTGAAGCAAGCTCTTATCTCAGCACCCGTTTTGGCTGTACCGTCAGGATCTGGTGAGTTTGTCCTTTATACCGATGCTTCATAGCTTGGTTTAGGCGCAGTTTTGATGCAGCATGGGAGAGTGATAGCGTATGCTTCTCGACAGCTGAAAATCCACGAGAAGAATTACCCTACCCATGATCTAGAGTTAGCGGCCGTAGTTTTTGCTTTGAAGATTTGGAGGCACTATCTGTATGGGGAGAAGTGTCAGATCTTTACCGACCATAAGAGCCTCAAGTATTTCTTTACGCAGAAGGAGCTGAACATGCGTCAGAGGCGTTGGTTGGAGCTTGTGAAAGACTACGATTGTGACATTAGCTACCACCCGGGTAAAGCTAATGTAGTTGCGGATGCTTTGAGCAGGAAAGCCGCAGTGATGGCTCATTTGACGATGCAGAAACCTCTTCAGATTGAGATGTAGAGGTTTGATCTTGAGACTTATCCTCGAGGTAGAGTTCCTCGTTTATCTACCTTGACTATCCAGTCCTCTCTTATTGACCGTATTCGCAGCGGTCAGGCAGCAGATGAGCAGTTGGCACAGTGGAAGAAGAGAGATGAAGCCAAGGGCAGTGTTTTGTATTCAGTCAGCGACGGTATTGTGAGATACCGAGATAGGATATGGGTTCCCAGCAGTGATTCTATCCGAGCAGACATCTTATCAGAGGCCCATACGTCCCCGTACTCCATTCACCCTGGGAGTACGAAGATGTACAAAGATCTGCAGCTATTGTATTGGTGGCCAGGAATGAAGAAGGACATCAGGCGTTTTGTATTCGAGTGCCTGACTTGCCAGTTAGTGAAGGCCGAGCATCAGAGACCAGCAGGTTTGCTCAAGCCTCTTCCTATTCCCGAGTGGAAGTGGGAGAACATTACCATGGACTTTGTGACCGGATTGCCGAGGTCAGCCAGAGGATCGAATGCTATCTGGGTGATTGTAGATCGTCTTACCAAATCAGCGCACTTCTTGCCTATTAAGACGACTTTCACCATGGTTCAGTATGCAGAGCTGTATATCCGAGAGATAGTCCGACTCCAAGGTATTCCAGTTTCTATCGTATCCGACAGAGATCCCAGATTCACTTCCTCGTTTTGGAAGAGTTTGCATTCGACTATGGGTACGAAATTGCTGTTTAGCACAGCTTTCCATCCGCAGACAGATGGACAGTCGTAGCGAGTTATTCAGATCTTAGAGGATCTTTTCCGTGCTTGCGTCATTGATTTCTCTGGGAGTTGGAAGTCGAACTTACCATTGGTAGAGTTCCCCTATAACAACAGTTTCCAGTCGTCTATAGGTATGGCTCCGTATGAGGCGCTGTATGGCCGCAAGTGTAGATCTCCTGTTCATTGGGATGAAGTAGGAGAGAGAGCAGAGTTGGGTCCAGAGATTGTTCAGCAGGCAGCAGATGTAGTAGTCAAGATCCGTGATAGGATGAGGACTGCTCAGAGCCGACAGAAGAGTTATGCCGATCAGCGGAGGAGAGACTTAGAGTTTGCAGTGGGCGATCATGTCTTCGTGAAAGTGGCACCTATGAAGGGTGTCATTAGATTTGGCAAGAAAGGGAAGCTCAGTCCGAGATTCATTGGACCGTTTGAGATCCTTGACAGAGTTGGGACGCTTGCTTATCGTGTGGCTCTTCCGCCAAATCTGGCCGGAGTACACAATGTCTTTCACGTCTCCATGCTGAGGAAGTATATGGCAAATCCTTCGCATGTGCTGAATTTCGAGCCGTTGCAGCTTACTCCGAACTTATCTTATGAGGAGAGACCCGTGCAGATCCTAGACAGACAGGAGAAAAAACTTCAGAACAAGTTGGTTAAGCGAGTCAAAGTCAAATGGCTCAACCATTCAGAGGAGGAAGCTACGTGGGAATCTGAGCCGGAGATGAGAAGTCGATACCCTGAGTTATTCGGTGAGTTCTAATTTCGAGGACGAAATTTATTTAAGGGGGGAAGGATTGTAGAACCCGTATATCAGTAGACGTATAAGCCATGCATAATTCTAGATTTTTAAATTTAATTGACTTCATTGCATGATTATTTTAAATGCATTTGTTTGAAGTTAATTATTTCATTATTTCAGTTCAGTAGATTGATTTTTAGCATTTCAGTATTTTCAGTGAGGCCGGACCGGAGTTGGAGTTTTGAGATAGAATTTAAGATTCGAGAAATATTTCCAGAAGTTAATTTAGCTAGCAACCAAGTTCATTTAAGTTAGAAAGGGAGGTTTGAGGATTTAATTTAATTATTTGAGGTTATTAAGAAATGAACTCATTTAAGTTATTAAATTAAGGGGTTAGCTCACTAAATTATTTAAAGGATTAGTAAGGCTTTCAAGGATTATTAGTTGACTAGATAATAAACATTCCCCTTTATTTTATTATGCATTTTTCGGCCACCCTTAGTGCTAGAAGATTCATTTTTCAACTCATCAACTTTGACCAATTCTTTGCATGTAATTAGTAGGATAATTCTAGGATTTTTGGGAGCACAATTTAATTAATTAATGGACATATCCTAGACTAGAAAATAAGCAAAATTTCGGCCACTACCTCCTAGAAGCATCCACCAACTCATTTGATATCAATTCAAAATTTAAAATTCAAATGCATGAAGACTTGGTCTTGATATGATCCTTATATCTTGCACCATCCTCCTCACCCCTCATAACCACTCCATCACACTCCCTCCCCACCGAAATCAGACCCATTTTCAGTAGAAAAAACGTGAATAACAGCTAGGGAGAAAGGGAGAAAAATCGAGAACTAGAAAGAACAAGAGAAGCGCTCCACCTCCTCCGTGCCGCGTCGTCGTTGTTTCGTTCGTTTTCTTTCGAAACGAAACCAGGCATGTCTAGATTTCTTTCAAACCTCAATCAAGTCATATTATCATTTATTTTTCAGTACATGATCATGTTTATTCAAGCAAAAAATCGAGATCCATGTCAAAACTTTTGAAAGCAACATATGCAGAATTTTCGAATTCCTTGGCAAGCTTCACGGTTTCCTTTGTTTTGTGAGTTTCAGGTATTGGATCGACTCCAGGCTCCCAAGGCGGCTTGTATACATGTAGTAGGATGCATTAGGACCATGTTGGTCCATTCAAACCAGCCCCATGCTTGCTGGAAATTCAGAATGACAGCAAGTCCCCATAGGTGCAGAAAATGTTGTTCGAAAATTCAGTTTCTTGTCATGGAGGAGGGATCTGATCTTGGCTGCCCCAAGGGCCTATAGCCATGGTTGGATCACTTCCCTAGCAAGTCTAAGACGTGACTAAGTTGCCCTTTTGGTGGCTTGGTCCATGGTTCATCGGTTTTTAATAAAAACATCACAACAGCCCCAATACCCCTTCGGCTACTTCGGTTGGACAGCTTTTGGTTCGTTTCTTTTGGTTGCTTGGTATGGATCTTGGTTGGCCTATGGCCCTTAGCCACGGTTCATATCATGCTCCTAGATGTCTAGATCGTGCCATGGTCAATTAAATGGCCATTGGAATGACACGAGACATCGATCATAGCATAAACACTACACACGCATTCAAGATGCTCTCGGTTGGACCCTTCGGTTGAGTTATGGTGTGATGCGGATTGTGGCTGGCCTAGGGCCCTTAGCCATGGTTCAAATCATTCCTTGGGATATTGGTAAGAGTCTCTGGTCGGTGGTTCACGCCCCTAATGGCCGATAGTCTCGAAACCAACGCAAGTCTTGTAGTTGCGCAGCTGCTGGAAATTACAGCAAGTTGCTGGGTCGTTTAGAAGGCTTGTTTGAGTTCTTGGTTGGCTTTTAGCCCATGGCCTTGGACTGGACAAAGCCTCATTGAGTTAGGAAGGTCATGGTTTTGACCGTTTGTCATTCGGATCATTTTCGAGGTCGTACGAGAATTTACGGTGCGATGTGCCAAATTGACTCTCGAAAGAGCGTTTCGTGTTTTGGCCTCCATTCCACCTAGATTTCAACCCTATCATTTTAGGAACATTATTTTATGATTTTTCAGCGTATTTTAATCATGACTATACGTCGGTTCAGTGTCGGTTCAGGTTGGCTCGGAGTCATGATTAAATGCGAAGTCATTAGGCATCATAGTCGCATCTTTTGAACGTAAATTGCATAGTTGGTCAAGTTTAAGCTATTGCATATTTTTCATGGCACAGTTAGGTTGCAGCGAGCCTGGGAACGATCCAATCCAATCCAGTTGGTAAAATTACGGGACATTTTTATTATGCCAGTTAATTATTTTACGTGCATTAAATAGAAAATGATTATTTTTGAGATTTATGCGATATGGCTTGTGGTTCATTCACTATGTGGGAGTGTTATTTTATACGGTCGCCAGTGACCGATCAGTTCAGTATGGTACCACCCGGTCGCCAGTGACCGGCCAGCTCAGTTCTGTTTCAGCCTCCCCGGTAGCCAGTTACCAATCAGTTCAGCTTAGTGCAGTGGCCACAGGTGTAAAACATAATCTCAACAGAAAATTTTACCAGATATTTCAGTACAGGCTCCAAGGAGCAAATATTTTTACAGTGATTTCCAGTTCAGTAATGCACGTATTATAATTGCTCAGTAGAGATTATTTTCAGTATGCCTCAGGACAGGATATGTTAACTCATGCATATTTTTAATTCAGATTTTTACTCGTTACCTGTGATATATGCATGCTGAGTCTTTAGGCTCACTAGACTTGATTGTTGTAGGTACTGATGAGGCCAGGGCCGAGGGTGGGGACCAGTGAGCCAGCTTGGGTCGGCAGTAGTGGCACCCGAGGACCTCAGTGCAGCAGTTGTTATTTTATTCCGCAAAAAATTTTTATCAGTCGTTGGATAATTTTTAAATTGTTATTGTTGGCAAAACTTTAATTTTCTTCCGCTGCAATATTTTGAAATATTGAACTTGATTCACCAGTGATTTTATAAATGAGGCCATTTAAGTTCTTTTAAAAAGAAAATTTTTAATTTTCCGCAAATTTTCAAGAAAGGAGTTTTACGCCCTTCACACGCCACTTCTTATTTGCAGAGTTCAGACATCCCTTCTTCCAGCTTTGATCAACATTGTACGTCAGCTGTAGAAATCATATTAACCCATAACATTAAACATATCATAACCATATGAAAACTAATTAAAATAGTCAAAACATTATAACTTACATTAACCGATTCCCATATTAAATCTTTGACATCATTTGGAACCATTTTCCAAGTCTGAAAACTTATCTTTACCTTTTCTCGAACAAGAACTCCAATATAACTTTGCATCTCACCTGCAAATTCTCCAACTGGCTGTCCCAATTTATTGAACCTTACATCCTTTCTGATTCCATGAACCCTTTGCCTAACAAGCCTATCCAAACGTGTACGACCTCTAGATGATCTTGTTGTTTCCGTCTCTATAGATTCCAAAACTGTTTTACCCCCACAACTATTGTCATTGGCAAAATATGCAGTATTCTGTTTAGGCTTCATATTCTTTGACATCCTGCAAGCATTTACAATTTGTCAAGCAATCAGAAAAATGCACTATGCAACGCATGTCATAAAAAAATTAGTACTCAGTTATTTATTTTTCTTTCTACATGAAAATGTAATATGCAAAACAGTAAGGGAATGTAATCTATTATGCTGGTTCAAGTCATTTAGGATTGCACTTAATTATTGTCAACCCAATACCCATCACAATCTTCACGAATGCATGGCGGTTCATTTTCATCTATTCCATCATTATCCATTGATATAAACCCTCGTGTAAAACATTGATAGTGGGTTACAGCATTTTCAAATTCATCACCATTCATGTAGTGAATGTACTCTCTGGTGGGACTTGCAAGTACAACATGCCATGCAGGATCTTGAGGATCTTCAATGTAAAACACCTGCTTTGCTTGACTGCCCAAGATAAAAGAGTCAGACTTGAATCCAATTCTCTTCAGGTTTACCAACATGAAACCAAGATCATCAACTTTAATACCGTTAATATTCTCAACCCAATTACATTTAAACATTTGTATTTGAAACATTTAGTAGTCAAGTTCCCATATTTCTTGAATAACTCCATAAAAAAGCATGTTTGACACAACTGGATTTTTATCCTTTGCACTAGCAACTTGCATTGTCATTGTGACTAAGCTTACTCCGGAATTTTGCACAACTCGTATATCATCTCGCTCTTTTGTATGATAAGTGACCCCATCAATCAAATAACTAGAGCACTTTAACACTTGTTTGCAAGGTCCGCGCGCTATCCACTTCAATCTTTCTGAAATTTCACGAGTGGAATTTCCAACTGCACTTGCAACCTACATTTCACAAAGTGCTAAAATTTATCCCTAAGTTTTAACAAAATCCATAATACTGATATTTAGAGAGCTTACACTATCACGTAACCAGTTAATAAAGGTTCGGTTATGCTCATCTTGTAACCACCTTTTGGACTTAGCCTTATGGGGAAATTTTGCATCCAAAAATGTCATGTGTTCCCTGATGAAATGATTAAGGATAAGTTAACTAATTGAATGTAAAAAAAATAGCAAGAAAGTATTAATAAGTCAAAGAAATTACTCGATATAAGGCTCAACGTCAACATCATTTTCCAATAGATAACGATGTGCTTGATTCAACTCATCATCACTAGTGTAGTGCATTACTGAACCAGACAGAGGCTTAGTGAGTTGTACTCTCCGATACATTGATGGGATACCAATTGTATCTACACTAGACATGTAGTCCGAGCAAAATTCCACAGCCTCTTCAGCAATATAACATTCGGCTATACACCCTTCAGGCCGATTGCGATTTTGCACATAGCCTTTCAATATCTTCATGAATCTTTCAAATGGATACATATGCCTAAACCAAACCGGTCCACACAATTTTATCTCGCGTACAAGATGAACAGTCAAATGAGTCATTATATCAAAAAAAGATGGGGGGAAATATTTCTCTAGTAAACACAATACCATCACAATCTCTCTTTGCATCTCATCCAACTTTGAGACATCTATCACTTTATTGTATAACACATTGAAGAACCCATACAACCGAGTGATAGTATCTCTAACATGTTTAGGCAGGACACCACGTATGGCCACTGGAAGCAATTGTTGCATCAAAGTGTTATAGTCGTGTGACTTAAGGCCAACAAGTTTCAAGTCCTTCATCGACACGAGGTTTTTAATATTAGATGAGTAACCCGTAGGGACCTTTATTTTAAACAGAGAATTGCAAAATTTTCTTTTCTCAGACTTGCTTAGTGTATAACAGGCTGCTAGAAAATACTTCCTTTTCTCCCCCATCTTTTATATCAAATCAGTCCTCAAATTCATCTCCATGTGGTCTAGTCTTGCTGCAACTCCATCCTTTGTTTTTTCCTGGAATGTCAAGTAATGTACCGATGAGACTTTCACTAACATTTTTTTCAATATGCATCACATCAAGAACATGTCGGACATGTAGATGTTTCCAATACTCAAGTTCAAAGAATATAGATTTCTTTTTCCAACATGATTTTTCATCACCTACCTTCAACTGAAGCTTCCCACTCATTTTTCCCAGACGATAATTAATTCTTTCAACTCTTTCTAAAACTTCATGCCCAGTTAATGGTTTTGGTGCGAGTTTAAATTCTTGGTTCCCGTTAAATGCTTTCTTTTGCCTTCGATATGGATGACTTGTAGGAAGAAACCTTCTATGGCATGTATACGCAATTTTTCTACTATGCTTCAATCTCGTCGAATATGTTTCTTCACCACATATTGGACATGCATGATATCCTTTCACAATACAACCTGACATGTTCCCATATGCAGGAAAATCATTGATCGTCCATAGTAACACAGCTCTAAGCGAGGAAATTTCTTTTCGATATGCATCATATGTATCAACACCTATATCCCATAAAAATTTTAAGTCGTCAATTAGAGGTGCTAAGTAGACATCAATATCATTTCCCGGTTGTTTGGGACCAGAAATCAACAAAGTGAGCATCATGAATTTTTTCTTCATACGCAAACTTGGAGGAAGGTTGTAAGTGATCATCACAATTGGCCAACAACTATATGCAGAACTCATCAAACTATGTGGATTGATGCCATCTGCTGATATGGCCAATCTTAGATTTCTTGGCTCGGAAGCAAAATTTGGCCAGTTGTGATCCACTACTTTCCAAGAGGGTGCATCAGCCGGATGACGCAAGTATCCATCACGAATTCTTTTATCAGCATGCCAAGTTAATTCTTTAGGTATCACCTTCTGCTGAAACCATCTTTGAAATCTGGGAATTGGTGGGAAGTACCAAAGGACCTTTGCAGGAACTCCTCCATTTATCGTAGAATTTTTACCTAACTTCTACCTTGACATCCCGCAAATAGGGCAACTGGTAAAATCCTCATACTCCTTCCGGTATAAGATACAATCATTAGGACAAGCATGAATTTTCACATAATCCATCCCTAAAGCACATAAGCTTTTCTTTGCATCATACAAAGATAAAGGCAATTCATTGTCATCTTGAAGCATTTGCCCAAACAAACCAAGTAAATCAGTGAAACTTTTATCACTCCAACTATATTTTGCCTTCAAGTTATATAATTTCACAAGTGCAGATAACTTTTTAAATTTAACATATCCAGGATATAAAGGTTTCTCGGCATCTTCAAGTAGTTTATGGAATTGGTTTGGATTCTCAGCATAACTATCATATGCACCATGTACCATACTTATAGGTTCCTCGGTAAAATATTTGCGTTCATCTTGCCCTACTCGATCACTATCATTCATTGAGTTCCCGAAATTAGATCTTTCGCCATGCCAAATCCATGTATGATATGTTAAATCTATACCATTACAACACAAATGAGCCCTTATAGTGTCAATATCTTTCGTCTTTAGATTACCACATTTTGCACATGGCAAGTCATTGCATTCGGATTGTTAGCGTTTCGCGATGCAAACTGCAAGAAATACTCCACCCCAACCTCATATTCATGTGACAACCTGTTCTTTGACATCCAATCTTTGTCCATTATACGTACAACTAACCAACAAACAATGAGTCAAATTCTTCAAAACAGTTGTAAAATTACTGTTAAGCTGGTGTTCAATAAAGTTGTAAACAACAAAATTAGACATCAATGTTGTGATGAATCTATCAACAATGCTTGGAAATTATCCTCTGTTTTTGTCAGTTCATGGAACCGATAATAAACACACAAAAAATTTTCGTTTGTTACTCAAAGATCTATCATTTTTGTTACCAATGAGCACAAAAATGGCCCCACTAAAAATTACTCACAATTATAAAAAAATTCAAGAAGATTTACTAATTATTTCGTGGACCAGGGAGCGAGTGATGGTCTCTCAAATGAACATATCGATAGTGGCAAAAAACAAAAAAGAAAAAAAAAGAAAGAACAAATCCATTACTTTTTTATGCAAATCTGAAAACTTCACTTCCAAATCTAAATAAATTTAATGTCTCCCTTAACCCATCCCCCAACTAAACTACTGGCTAACAGTACCATTAAATCCGAAGGAATAAACAACGTAAAAATGGTAGAAAATCCGAAAGAACAACGAAGGAATAAACAACGTAAAAATGGTTGAAAATGGGAAGAAAATCGTATAAACACTAAAAAATAACTATAATGATAAGCGAGCAAAAACAAAATACCGTAAAAATGCGGTACATGAAACGAGGAAGAACTACATTTCCATGAAGCTTGCTTATGGGTAGAACAAATGGGCTCAGAGATTTGCAGAAATCGATAGGAAATCAGGTGGGTGTAGAGTAGGAAAAAAACTGCGTTCGCTTTTGGGGGGAAGAGGTCTCCCTTTTATGACAAGTGTGTGTATTATAACACTACAAATTTTTTTCAAAAAAACTCGTTATACTTTGGCGACGGATTTTGTTACACCGTCGCTAAGTTTACAATTGCGACGGTTAAACTTGAACCTGTCGCTAAAATTAGCGACGGTTAACAAAATACTGTCGCTAATATGAAGATTAGCAACGGTTTTATTAACCACGTCGCTAAATCTAGCGACAGTTTTATGTGCACCGTCGCAAAATCTAGCGACGGTTGTATAAATCCGCCGCTAATTGTTGTTGTTTGTCCAAAAACAACGCTAATCGACAACGGTTTTTGGCACCCCTAAGACGACGGTTTTTAAAAACCGTTGTCTTTGACCCCCAAAAGACAACGGTTTTTGATAAAATCGTTGTTAAAAACTATAGGATAACGATTTTTCACAAAAACCGTTGTCGTATGTGCGTTGTTGTTGGGCGTTTTTCTTGTAGTGACACTGACCCAGATATCCGACCAAAAGAAATAAAATTTGTATGATTGTGTATGGCGTCGAGATTTAATGAATCTAGGTCGAGATATCATGAATCTGGTCGTGTGTTAGATTCATATACTCGACCTAGAAATTGAAAACAACTGAAACATATTTGAAATTGCACTAAGATTTTTAATTATATTTTTAGTAAAAGTTCTGCTCGATCCAAAATGAACACACGACCCATTTTTTAATATAAGTTTTAGTTGGGTCGAGTTTAGTTGAAAAACTCTACCCAGATTTTCCATTTTTTGCATGACAAATAATAATTTCTTGTTGTTTTCTGCAGGTTTATTTTCCTCCAAACTTTAAGGAAATCAGTTTTATGAATGTAAGATGACATTGGGGTCTCACTACATTGAGGTGTCATATAAAATACGTTCATTTTTGAATGAAAACAGTTATAGTAGTTGGTCCAACAAACAAATTCGGTAATTTAATATATTTGTGAAAGATTATACAAATTTGAATAAGATTTTGTGATTTTTAATGAGTAGACATGCCTATGATAGTGAGAGTAATGAATTTTGGATGGTGTATTGCAAGAGACTTGTACTTTTTTTTATTGTAGGAGTATTGCTTGCTCACTGACCTCAATTGCCCTAAAATTTATCGCACCATACCTGAAAAAGTTGGATTTAGACTTAGGAATTTTAGTGGAGATCGAGCCTATGTTTGGTTGATTTGAAGACTAAGATTGATGAATTCGAAAATGGTGAAGGTAAAAAACTGAATGTTACGAAACTGAAACTGGCCGGCCATCTTTCTCTATAGAAATGGGGCATACATCTCATCGGCCATCTACAGATAGGCCATGTACATATTCTTGGTGACCTAGAGTATTGGTTCGCTCGCAAAGACTGATAGAGCCCAATGTGTCTCCATTTCGTACATATATGAATCGTGTATCTCCCTCAACCATAAACATGGCTCAACCATCTCATGTAGATATGTATGAAGTTCGTCTAACAAGTTTTGAGGACTAAATTACGACGCTACTAAAGGATTAAGCCAATGGGTTTTCACATATCATGGATGTACTGACACATCTAGACAGATACATTGAGCTTAAAACAGATGATGGGATTACAAGTGGAGACTGTTTTTGGTGGTAAGTTTTGTAGAGCCCAAAATCAGTACACGTAAAAATCATGCATTTATTTAATTATTAAATTATTTATTTAAGTTTAAAATGATTTTTAGTGATACATAATTTGTATAAATGCATTATTTCAAATCAGTTATGTTTATGTGATGTACGTTAAAATGTTTTCTTGAGTTTAATGTTTCAGGCGATTATTCGATAAGGGATCGAGAAACAGAGACCGACGATGATTTTGGAAATTTTATAATGAGGTTTTTTATTGTAAGTTAGAAAAGGGAATTTTAAATGATTTATAAGCTTTTAGTATTACAAAAGCCTAATTTAATTATTAGGTGATTTATGATTTTAAACTTTTAAAGATTTAGTATGGTGTGCTTTTATTTTAAATTAGGGGATTGGTGTAATTTGTGTGGGTTAAAATTTTAATTAGCATGTTATTAATTTGTTTAACCTAAATTATCCCCCCTAATTACCCAACTCACACACACGTTACAAATCTTTATACCAATCACACGCGCACACACATACACATTCACACACACACACACACACACATTTCATTTCATTCATTTCATATTTCTAGTAAAACCTAGAGTTCTTATTATTCTTCCCAGCCACCACCCTCTCCTTCGAAATTTTCCAGCAACCTTACGTTGATTTTTGATACAAGAAAATCGTTCCACGATCATCCCGGATCAACCCTCGCACCGTTTCCGCTTCGGTATCACCGTATCGTGAGTTTTAAATGTCAAAAGGCATGTATAATATTTTGTTTCTGCATCAATCTTGTTATATTATATGTTCTTATGTTTATTATGCATAAAAATCCATGTATGTTCTGAAAAGTTTGAGGAAAAATTTATTGGATCGGTTTTGAAACGAATTTAGATATGAAAACTCGAAATTTGCTGTTATTTTAAATACTGTGACTTTTCAGTCAATTTTCTGGAAAACTTTCAACATATAAAACGTACAACTCTTCGATACCTTCGATTTGACAGTAATTTCGAAATATTTGGATAAGAAAGGAGTGAGTTATGATCGTTTTCGTGGGACTTCTCAAACTGCGATTTTCTGAAAATGCGTTCTTGATGTTTTCTTGAAGTTTTATTGTTGGAGGCTTCGTTGGGGATCGAAAGGTGATCGATGCTGCATTTAAGTATGTTGAGTATGATGTTGGGATGGTTTTTGGTGTGTCGGATCGCATTGATAGGCACTTGTTTGTATTAGAAGTCGTAGGATGCGTTTTTGTGTCAAATGTCGAGTTCACGGATTGGGTTGCGTTGTTTGTGATGCGTATATGTTTTGGGACATTTTTTTGAGTTTGAATAAGTGTCATAGCATCCTAGGATGGGTCTTGAGGCATTGGTTCACGTTCCGTGTGATCGAGTTTGGAGGAATAAGCCTTAAGTGTAGTGTTTCTCCCTTGGTTTACGATTCCAGCACTTTCACGGACCCAAACCTAGACCCTTACACGCGGTGTCCTTTTTCCTTCGAAATGTTATTTTCCCGCACCTACACGGACCCCAACCCGAACACTTACACAGGGTCCGTTTACCCCTTTTAAAAAAAAATTAAAATTTTTTTTAGGGATTGTTTTGGAGTTTGATGTAATGATTTAGTACGATGATGAAATGAGGTCAAGTCCCGAGAGATTTAGAACGTTATAGGAAATTTGTCATTTTGGGTGTGAGCATGACTATACGTCTAAGTTATGCAAGATAGGTATTCGAATTCATGTTAGTACGTGCAGCAATGGCCCCAAGCGAGATCCAACGAATCCCTCAACGCTAAGTAAGTATGTTCGACGTGCGAAAGAAAATATTTTTATGTTTTTGAGGTATACTAAATGTCTTGTGACCAAATTATGAACGGGTTTGGAAGTCGGTGGACGTGGCCGAGGACCTATCCACCCCGGTAAAGCACGACCCGGTTTAGATCAGGATTGGAAAGCAATATAGCATGACCAGCGACCAATCTACCTGGTAAAGCATGACCGGGGATCTCATGTATGTGGCAGTGGATTTTTCCTGTCAGCCCAGTACTGTGATTTAGTCTGATCAGGCACAATTATGTATGAGTCACTTGCTTTGAAACATATCTCTACGCAAAATAATGTTATGTATGCTCAAGTATGTATGATGCAAGCATGTTTAAGAAAAATTTTATGATGATAGTACGTCTACGTTTATGCTACTACGTTCAAGTTTCAAGTATGTTTATGCTACTACGTTCAAGTTTAAGTATGTTTATGCTATTACGTTCAAGTTTCAAGTATGTAAGTCCTACTTTAAAGATGTATGTGGTTTTATTATATAGTACTTGCTATCTCCAGTTTATACATGTTGAGTCTTTAGACTTACTAGACTTGATCGATGCAGGTGATGATGACTTTGAGGAGACGAGGGGTGGGGACCAATGAGCCGGCTTGGACTGAGCAGGAGGCTAAACCTGAGGACCGCCCATGTTTTTAAGAAATTATGCAATGTTTCAAATACTATGATTTCATGTTGTTTATGATAATTAACCAAGTGTTTTTAGCAAACGTTATTTGTGATCTTTTCGTTGAAAATATTTTGAATGATCGGTTTATTGTTATCACAATTTGAAGGTTTCTATTTAATTAAGAAAATTTTTATTTTTCCGTAAATTTTAAAATAGTTTAAAAGTACGGTACGTTACAAGTTTTACCAATATCTGTATCATTTTTAACTATATGTTTAGCTTAAAATATTTTAGCAATATTTTTGCAGTCTATATTGTATATGTTTAATTTTGTAACCATCTTGTTTATGAGATTCCAGAGAAACATAATTTAGAGTAAATGAAGATAGTTCCCGTTTGAGAGGGAGAGGTCGTTTGAGAGAGCTGAGAGAGTAGAGTAGGAGGTGGATACGATAGTGAGAGATAGTGGTTCAGACACAACTGCTGTTGATGAGATATTATTTACAATATGATGGATCAAGAAAATCCTCTAAAAACGTGATGAGCTTCAGTAGCTCGTGTTCTAAGAATGTATACACCGATGAATTAGATTGAGTTTGGTTACAAACCAAGAGAAAAACACTCGAAATAATCATTCGTTAAGAACACTGATATATTTTATATCATGTCTAACTGAATAACTGAAAATAACAAGAATCAGTTGTGACATATATCAGTTTAGTTAAGGTGAAAAACTAAACTGACGGATGCTCTTACTGATCAAATCAGTTTGAAAACAATAGTTAAACAATTAAATGCACAAGAAATATTTATGAATGTTCGGAGACTTCAACTGCTCCTACGTCACCCTTCTACCACCTCGGGTAGGTATCAATAGAAGACTTTGATTAATTACAACAAGTGTAATAGCCCATCTAGCTTAGGACTTACCCCCTGCCTAACTAAACTCCTAGAATAGACTGAAGGCATCACCTTCCAGTCAACACTTATTTAACGTCTGTGTGTCAAAGAATACATATGCATGTTTTACGTCTTTTTGTAAGACGGAATTTTCGTGGTGGTGTGTGTGTGTATGAGAACTGATCTTTGAAAACTACCCGAAAGTGTTCTCACACACTGAGGGAAATATGCTTCTAAAACTAAGCTGATAACACGTTGAAGTGCTTTCTCTGGGCTGATTGCTTCTTCAAAGATGATAAGCATTGTGCGTGCCCTCTCAGTATTTTTTCTTTTCACTCGTCAACTCTCATCATCTTCTTCACCTGAGCTTCGGCTTCTATTTATAGGTGTTTGGCTGAATGTACAGTGAGACTCAGTGAATTAATCCGTTGCAGTTTGAATTTGTTCACCCAAATAGATATCTAGAACATTTGGCTTTAAGTGCTGATGCAACGTCTCTTATTGTACCTTGATCGTACAATAGCTTTTATACCTTTGTGCACAACTGGATTAAGCTTGTCGTATCTGCAAACTGGTTCACTCCTAACTGATGTTCTGAACTTGTAAGTTGAACTAGTCTTGAACTGGTGAGGTAAAATAAGTTGACTCGTTAGCTGAAATGTTTTCACTGATTCAGTTGAACTGGTCAGTTGGGCTCTTCATCAGTTGAACAATTCATCAGCTGGCCGAGCTTCTGAAAGTCTTCTGCTGAACCACCTATCAACTATACAATCAGTTCAACTGCTCTTGATACTTCAGTTGTACTGGTTTAGTTCGATTAATCAGTTGGCACTTTCAGTTTGCGTCTCAATAGCTTCAGTTTAAGCTTGACAACTTATCAGTTTGAAGCCTGATCAGTTTCAGTTTCTGTGCACTTAGGTAACCTCATTAGAAACAAATAAATAACTTTTGTTAACATCAAAATCAAACAGATTGCGAAAGTGAAATGTTCCAAGACAGTACATGAAGAGGGGTAGGATCCGTTTGAGAGGGAGATGTCATTTGAGAGGGCCGAGAGAATAGAGGAGGAAGTGGGTACTAGAGTTATAGATAGAGATGCAGAAACAACTGGAGGCGATGAGACATTAGTTACAGTGCATTAAGAGAGGGAGGTGTTGTTTGAGAGGGCTGAGAGAGTAGAGGAGGAGATGGATACGAAAGTGAGAGATAGAGGTGCAGAAACAGCTGGTGGCGATGAGACTTTAGTTACAGTACAAGAAAAGAGGGGAGGGAAGCCGTTTAAGAGACTACATGAGACACATGAGATTGTTTTGAGATATGTTGTCATTTTCATTGGAGAAAAGAATACTTGATAGGATCGGTTAAAGCAGTAGGAGTGTTTAGAACGGAGTTGAATAAACACTCTAGTTCTTTGAATCTTTCGGATATGAATCAATCCTCTGATTGAATTGATCCTGAGATCTTGTTTTAAATAAAAATCAGTCAACTAATGATATTGCGGAATTAGGCTGAAAATAGATTGAATACCTAGGGTGAGGCGCTGTAAAAACTGAATAAATGATAGAATAGAATACATGAGTTTTTATGGATGTTTGGATACTTCAAATGCTTCTATGTCACTCTTATCTCAAAGATAGGTTTTTCACTAAAAAAATTTGATGTATTACAACATATTGTAATAATCTACTTCAGTTGGACTTATATACTTCCAAGCTGAAACTCTTAGTTTTCGAACACTTTACAATATATAACTGAAAAGCTCTAAAGAGTAGCCTGAATGCTATGAATAGATACAATGAAATAAGAGCTACAATGTGCAATTTTTAAACTGAAAAATTCTTGAGAATGTATTACAACTGATTGATGATTTTAGATAGTTTGTTCAGTGTTTTACCACAAACCTTCTTCAACTGAATCATTAAAATATATAGTTTCCGATTCCAACGATCACATTTAATTTATTTAATGACTAATATCCGTTGAATCGTCGTTTAGTCCATGTAGATGACTCTATTTGACAATGGTACGAAGTATTAGAATATTCTGTTTTGGTACAGACTGTCAGTTTGTCTGCTGATATAACTGATAACGTGATTAACTGATTAGAAGTCAAACTGATCGATAGATTAGCTAAGCTGGACAACATCAATTCTAACTGATGTCTTCTCAATTTTGAACACTTCAGTTGATATAGGTCTTTTCAGTTCAGTTATGCGAAGTCTTCAGTTCTAATTTCCAATTTGTTTACTGAGCTTAGTGTCATCAGTTTTAAGACTTATTTATACTCATAAGAGCTTCAGTTCTTAATCCATTTAAATCCGATAAGTCTTCTTTAAGTTACGATCTCTTGGTTACGTCCGATCAGTTTGGTTCTTCAGTTCTCTTGTAGATTTGTATGTCAAACTCTGAAATTCATAAATTCCGAAAATTTCCCCCTTTTCAATGTTTGACAAAACTTAGATATTTGAACTATTGAACTGAATTTTCTGATATACTTGGTATAACTGAAATACTGAAACTGATTGTATATAAAATAATGTACATATTCGTACATATTCAGGAATAGCTTTTCATTTAATTTGAAAGAAATAAGTAAATATTCGTACAAACATTTCAAAATGAAAAAAAAATGTACAGACGTCCCTCAGACTATGAACTGACTTAGGACACTTGATCATTTCTTTGGTTTCTTTTCACCTGGTCCTTTGCCAGTTGGTTTGTCTAGTTCAATCCGCTTCTTGTTGCTTGCCCTTTTTGCTGTTGTATTCTATTCTTCCCCCTTTTTGTCAACACCCACTGCTCTGGAGAAGAGAATGAATGTTGAATTGACCTGGGCAGATACCTCAACCAGTTGAAATTGTACAATGTCAATCTTATTTGATAGGCTTGTATGTACAAAATCAATCCGGTTGCTCAGTAGTTCCTGGGAAGAGAGCAATGTAGGGATTGTAACTGTTTCTCGTTTCATATTTTCTACTGTATCAAAGTGAGCAGATACATCATTCGTCAGCTTCTTCAAGTCCATCATATTGCGATCTTTAATGTATCCAGACTTAAAATGTGCAGCAGCTGTGTGGATTTGAATTGAGATATATTTGACCCAGGATCTGTAAGATGTGATAGAATACTGTCCATCATCACATTAGTTGCTAATGGTAGTTCAGGGAGAATTATTCAGTGAGAGCCTTTTCTTTCCCTTTTCATTCTGAGTAAATTCCACTGCTGCAAGCTGATCTGGGGCAGCATCTTGGTCTCTATCTTCTGCCAGTTCTGATCCTATCTCTTCTTGAGCTGATTGACTGGGAGGCTGATATTGATGATCAGTTGCAGAACTAGATGCCTCAGCAGTCTTCTCGGAGATCAGTTTTTGAGCAGGTTCAGACACAAAGAAAGTCTCAAGAAGCACCGAATTATATGATGGAAAATCTGGTACAACTGATGGTTCCTGGACTATTGGAGTGACGGTTTCAGTTTGGACTTCTGCTTCTGTTGTTGGGAAAAGATCTTCTTCCTCAAGCAATGCTACGACAACGTCATTAGTAGCTGTATCATCTTTATATTCCATTTGAATATCCTCAACAATTGATAGCAACAATTCGTGTACATATGCTAGGGATAGGTATTCTTTAGTATTAGACAGTTGTACTGCTGGTTCAGAGACTAGTAAAATAATTATTGTAGTTGAGGAGGAGGGTTGATCATCAGAGAAGGATTGAGGAGGACCCTCTGGAAGTAGTTCTATCGGTTGTATCTTAGTTGTCTTTGTTTCAGCTAGAATTGTTAACTGCTCCTCAACAACTTTCGTTTGAAGGAAATCCTTAGCTGTCGTACGACTGCTGGCTTCCACTAGAACATGTAACTGCTGTCCCATCTCCCAATTTTTAACCTTCATATGGAGAGTGATGATATCAGAGTCCAATTGTTGGAAAAACACTCGATCAGCGTATGCAATTGGACCAACTGGATCATAGTAAGACTTTAATTCAGCTGTTACCTCAGTCAGCCTCTTTATTCTCATTATGTCAAAGAAGTACACTCTTCTTTCCATGGCTTGGGCTAAGCTTGCCTTTACGATCTTCATCACTGCTGACTCCAGTTAGATGAACTGCTTCAGAACTTGTCTTCTTTTTGAATTTCCTGACAAGGGTGACAGTTCTGAATTGCACCCATTCTGTTAGAGTAGGTGTCCGTAGAGCCAAGTATTGGCTGAGGGTTCATGTTTAAACTCTATGTATAAACAATTTTTATTTTAATAATATTTGAAATTTTTGCTTTGGCACATTTTTATCTGTATTTCCATGCTAGATACATAGATAAAGTCCTTGAATATACAAATAATAGAAAGAATATGAGATGCTCATATGATGAGTATCATGAAACTCATAATTGGAATACTGTATATTCTAAACTGTTCCTAGTCGATTCAGCCGTCATTAAGAAGGATAAAGGTCGCTTGAGTTTGAGACTAGTATCTGTGATGTGAGTACCATGTTTCATTGGTAGGGGACATTGTGATGTCCAAGCATGCAGATAGGTGCTCCTTGTAGAGTAAACTAAACAACCCTCCATAAAGGACTTTCCAAGTGGTTCTCATTTATCGAGTGGAAATATCCTAATTTATGGTTGTACACCATTAGTCCTTATGACTCGGGACATTATTGTGACTTTATATGCTAGCATTGTGACTCTATATAGTTTGCCGACTCATATGGCATCATCAGGTGGCAAGGTTGGGTGTTTTGTCAAAACATATAGGAGTCTATGCATTGAAGTCGGGGATTCACCACTTATCTTCGGGTATGGATATCTTATGTAATCTCATGTGTATGTAGTTTTAAATCTCTGATCAGAGTGTTGGTGGTAATTAAGAAATGGGATTTCTTAGATTACACTATCGATGCAAATACGACATGACACATAGTATCGATTCTTTGACAGTTTTCGATATACCAATAGTTTCCGAATCGGTCGAGATATATGAGATGACGGAACCGTATTGTACGCTAACCATAATGCAATGGTTCTTGCAGGCACTATCATTTGATACATTGGAAATCATGTAAGCGATGCTGCAAGGCGTTTAACATGATTGGTTGGGTATTTTCAGATTTGTGTTCTGACGTTCTTATTATCAAGGAGTTGATAAATAAGAATGAAGCAATTGGGGTATGCTCATGTAAGGACATGTTTAGTCTCGAATCACATAGAGATGTGAACCCACTATTAGTTGTATCAATGAACCATCGAGGGTCACACAAGTGCTAACTTTCTAGATCCCGTTGAGAAGGAAATTAGTTCAATGTGTTGAACGGCTTATAAAGGAGTTTATAAGCACAAGAAAAATAGAAGTATGATTTCTATAAGAGGATTATGGGGAATGTAATTATTAATTTGAGGAAGTATTCCTAAATTAAAAGATTGCTCAAATTAATGCATTTGAAAATTGTTATTTTCATAAACATTAGTATGGGCTAAATTAAATTAATTCAAGTGTTTAATTAATTAAACACTAATGGACCTAGTAGAGTCCAAATAATTAAACTAATTCGAATGATGAATTAATTAAATAACATTGGGTCTTGTAGAACCCAATAGGAAATAATTATTCAATTATTGGGCTTAAGTAAACTCAATTAAGGTTTAATTGGTCTCAAATACATTTTAGATATTTAAATAAAAATCCATGGGCTTTCTAATTATTACAAGCCCAAATAAAGTGCATGCAAATGAGGTAAAGGGTTGGAGACAACTTTTTCAATAAACAAGGCATGACATGTTCATGCACTTTTAACTTTTTCAAGCACGAAGAAAACTTTTTTCTCCCTTCTCTCCTCATGCATAGTGGCCGAAACTTTCTTGCTCTTGATCCCTAATTTTTTCTTCTTCATTTGTTGAGGAAAGTATGCACTTCTAAAAGAAAAATTCTCTAATTTTTCTAGTGCAAAATTAGAGTGGATCTTCCTTTTTAATAGTGGACTTAATTTAAAGGAAGGAGTCCATTTGAGCAAGGTGTGATCTTGGAAAGCTTGTAAATTGTCTACCCTCAAGATCTAAGTTGTTTACAACTTAGTTGGAGCCAAAACATTAATCATTTTGATTGATAGGTACATTTCTAAACACAATATGTATGACATTTGTTTGTTTTTCTTATTTGCTACACAATATAGTGGGTGATTGGTTTTCTTCTGGTAAAACTATTTTTTGAAATTCCGTTGCACATCTGAGCACCGTAACCGATCCCCTGTCAAGTGATATCAGAGCTAAGGTTACTTTATTGTGTAAGCAAATACATGATATTATGTTGAGGACAATTTATAACCGCATGAGATAATCGATACAATGAATCGTTGGCCGGTTTTTGGGGAAACATCGTCCCCATATGGCTGCCCAAAATGTTCCCCTATTTTAATAATAATAAAAAAATTGTATGTTGGTCGGAATCCGACGACGGAGCTGCAACGACAATGACGACTAGGGTTTCCAAAAGTGTTTTGGAATATCAAAGTATAATGGGCCTTGAGTTGTTGGGCCATTATATGGTTAACATGTTTTATGAAATTTAAATAGGCCAAAATATTTTTAGTGAAAAATGTCTTTTTGGGCCCCTGAGTTTAAATCTACAAAATTCGAATATATTTTTTCATAAAATAAATATTTGAAGTTGAACTTTAATTATTTATAGTAAATTGTGATTTACAAAAAATTCGATTATAAATAAATTAATTAGAAAGTAAACAAATGATTTTGTTTACTTGTTGATTTAATTTATAATTGTGGCGGTTAGTGATTGGATCAAGATATATAATATTGGATCAATTGATTATTGTGATAATTAATAAATGGTGTATGATATGTGATATTATACATGAAGGATGATCAAATGCCCAAGCCCAATTTGATAGGTGTATGTTAGGATATTTTGTGTTGAATGATTGTAATAATTATTAATTTATAAGTGGGCTTGGTTTATAGCCCATTCCCACCCCATGAAATGCATCCCTATTTGCCATGGATATTTATTTGTAAATATTAGTATAGTGGTTGGTCAAGATTGGAAAATGGTGAGCCTTGATGATTATGAAGATTGAAGATATGTAAATATAGGAAGCTTATGAAATTATGCCTTTGCATCCCATGCATTTCCTAGGATTGGACCTAGACCCGTATTTAGCTCACACGGGCCATTAGTGTTGGGACGATTGATCATTCTTGTTAAGTTTACTGTTTATAATATATGCATGATATATTATAAATAATGAGTATGTGAATTATTATTATGATAAAAACAAAGTTGCATTAATCCGACAAACATACGATCAAACATGGCGAGTTTTTAAATAAAAATAATTATGAGACCTTTCAAAATTTAAAAACCCTCATTTTCAATAAGACTCAAAATTAATATCAAGCCCGAAAAGGAGAATTATAAAGGTGTTTATAATTTTAATGTCTTCCATCAGAAATGGATGCATGATGAACGCTAACCGTGCTCAGTGCTTGGCTCATATTATTGAGGGAGCCCTAGACACCGGAAAACTGTGACATCCATTGACATGATGATGTGAACCATGTGGAACTCCCATGATTTTGGCTCATATCATTGAGGGAACTCATGGAGACCGTCCATTAAGGTTCAACATCGATGGGTAAGGCTTGACACGTAAAGGTGAACGACGTCATATTATTGGGTCCTAATCAAACATGAGACAAAAGTTTATGTAAAGGGTTGCATGAAGATGCAATTGGAAACTACCTTTTATGAATTATGATTGGCTGATATTTTTCGGGATCATAATTTTCTAATTGGACCTAACGTATCTACTGAGGAAAGAAGTTTCCCGTTTTCACTAGAGGGTTGTGGAAAATATCAAAACAGTGAGAGTGAAAATTTATGAAGTAAAAGTTCATACTTTATATCATAATAAATATTTTAAAATAGTTATTAACATCTATCTGTTTTTCCTTTTCAGTACAAATTTGACAATGTCTTCGATTCGCAACCCGTTATCTACAATACTCAACAAACACATTTTAACCAGACCTAATTACCTCAATTGGCTAAGAAACCTAAAAATCGTCTTGAATTCGGAAAAGATAGCATATACACCGATTGAGTCGCCCCTTGTTGAGACTCCAACTAGCTGTACTCCTGAGGAATTGCATACTTACAAAGATTGGTGTGGCCATGACTTGAAAGGCAAGTGTTATATGCAGGCTTCTATGAATGATGAGCTACAAAAGCATTTTGAGGATGCAAAGAGTGCTGCTGACATTCATTAGCATCTCAATGATCTCTTTTGTGAGCAAATATGGCCTCTTAGGCATGCTACCGTCAAGGAGCAACACGTCAGTGGTCAATGACCTAAATATGATTGGGATTGTGGACAAGCTCATTGGCATGGATCTTACGTTGCCATCGGAGTTGACCACCGACGTGTTGCTCCTGTCGCTGCCTAGCTCATTTGATCATTTTGTGGTGAATTTCAACATGAACAAGCTGGAGCATACCCTTGAGGAGTTTGTGAATATGCTTGTTACCTTTGAGTCCACCATCAAGAAAGAGAAGTCGGTTCTTTATGTGGGTTCTTTATCTGGTACGAAGACTGGTCCACATAGGATGGGAAAGAAGCGTTCTTTCAAATGTCCCAATAAAGATGGTGTCCTTGAAGAGGCAAGCTCCAAATCCCGCTATGGCAACCACACAAGTTAAGGCTGACAAGACTGCTGACATCAGTCATCAGTGAAAGAAGCCTGGACATTGGATGCGTAACTACAGAGAATATCTTGCTCAGAAAGGTTCTGGAAATGGTATGTTCTATATTGAAGTAAACATTTCAATTAACTCTACCTCTTTGTTATTAGATACCAGCTGTAGCTCACATCTCTGTGATGATTTGCAGGTGATGGGAAAAAGTAGGAGACTAAGGGAAGGGGAAACCTTCTCGAGGATGTGCAATGGAGCAAAAGTTGCAGCCAATGAAAAACATTGTTTCCATTTCTAATTTAATTTTGAACAATAATTTTAAGTTAATTTTAAGAGATGTTTTGTTTGTAACTGATTTGGTGAAAAACATTGTTTCCATTTCTATGCTTGATAAATATGGATATTATTGTTTATTTATCAAAGGTGTTTGTAACATTTACAAGAATGAATGTTTGATTGGTACGAGAGAATTTGAAAACGATCACTATAACTTAAAACTGAAAGATATTCCACTAAAAAATGTCTAAGCAATAACAACAACAAACAAGCGAAAACAAGATACTCTAAATTCGGAACAATTATGGCATGCTAGATTAGAACATATTCTTCTAAGAAGGATGAACAAGATAGTAAGAGTTGACATGTTTGATATGTCTGATATTAATTCTCTTACGACTTGTGAATCATGTCTAAAAGGAAAGATGACCAAAATTCCCTTTAAGGGCCATGTGGAGCAAGCCAAAAGATTATTTGATTTAATCTATATCGATGTGTACGGTCCACTTAGCATCACCACTAAGCATCGACATGCCTACTTCATCACCTTTACTGATGTTTTTTGAGGTATGAGTATGTGTATTTGATGATATACAAATCAGAATCCTTTGAAAGATTCAAAGAATTCAGAAGTGAATTAGAGAAATAGTTCAGACGAAGCATCAAGTCACTTCGATCGGATCAAGGTGGTGAATACTTGAGTACTGAGTTCCAAGAGTATCTTAGGGAGAATGAGATTCTCTCGCAGTGGACTCCGCCTACTACACCGCAGTTGAATGGTGTTTTGGAGCGTCGTAACCAGACATTGATGGACATGGTTCGGTCTATGTTGGGGTTCACGGAGTTTCCACCATCATTTTGAGGATATGCGCTTGAGACAGCGGCACTGTTGTTGAAATATGTCCATTCAAAAGCAGTTTATAAGACACCATATGAGATATGGAAGGGTAAGCCTCGCAAATATTCTTATCTTAGAATATGAGGATGCCCTACTTATTTGAAGCAGGTAGTGGGAGATAAATTGGATAGTCAATCCATTTTATGTTACTTTGTGGGATATCCAAGGAATTCAGTTGGGTATTATTTCTATCATCCCCAAGAAACAAAGGTATTTGTTACGAGGAATGCAACCTTTTTAGAAAATTTTTTTTATTGGATAGAAAAGGAGAGATGATAGAACTCTAAGAGGTTCAAGAGACAAACACAATTGTAGAACCCACACTCGAAGAGCCAAGAGATGAGATACAAGCTCCTAGAATATCAGAGAGAGTCTCAAGACCACCTATGAGGTATGGTCTCCTTCTTGAAAAGGGCCATGATGAGCCTAACCATGGATGTGATCCAATAACCTTCAAGGAAGCATTATCTGAAGCCGATTCATTGAAGTGGCTTGAATCAAGGGAATCTGAGATGAATTCCATGCATTCACACCAATTGTGGAACCTTGTGGATCTACTTGAGGGAACTGTTCCCGTAGGGTGTAAATGGATTTACAAGAGGAAACTTGGGGCGGATGGGAAGGTATTGACTTTAAAGCGCGATTGATAGCAAAAGGATATACTCAAAGACAAGGAATTGACTTTGAGAAAACCTTTTCTCCAGTTGCAATGTTCAAATCTATAAGGATATTGCTAGCTATAGCTGCATAGGATGAATATGAGATATGACAGATGGATGTGAAGACAGCCTTTCTTAATGGGAATATTAAGAAAGAGATTTTCATGTCTCAATCTGATGGGTTTATATCTATCGGAAGTGAGCATATGGTATGTAAACTTCAGAGATCTATTGATGGTCTAAAGCAGGCATCTAGAAGTTGGAACCACATATTCGATGGTACAATCAAAGAGTTTGGTTTTACTAAAAATTTTGAGGAACCCTGTGTATAAGAAGGTCAGTGAAAGTCCTGTGACATTCCTGGTACTTTATGTTGATGATATTCCACTCATTGTAAATGATGTAGGGATGTTGCAATCAACTAAAATATGGTTAGCGAGTAAGTTCTTGATGCAGGACTTGGGTGAAGCATCTTATGTATTGGGGATAAAAATCTATAGAGATAGATGAAGAAGATTGCTTGATCTCACCCATTTCACATACTTTGATACAATTGTTAAGAGGTTCTCGATGGATGAGTTCCAGAGAGGACATCTACCAATGTGTCATGGCGTATCTCTATCCAAGTCTATGTCTCCCAAGACTAACGCAGAGATAGCGGCGATGACAAGCATTCCGTATGCATCTGCAATTGGTAGTATCATGTATGGGATGATATCTACACATCTTGACGTGGCATTTGTACTAAGTTTATTGAGTAGATATCAATCGAACCCTGGTCTTCCACATTGGAAAGCTCTGAAAGACATCCTCGAGTATTTGAGAAGGACCAATAAGTTGTTCTTGGTCTATGGGGGTGGAGAACTGAAATTGGAATGTTATACCGACTCTAGCTTCCAAAACGATATCGATGACTCAAAGTCAACCTCTGGGTTCGTATTCATGCTCAATGGTGCTGCTGTCTTTGGTAGCGTTCCAAGCAAGACAGTACTGCGGATTCCACCACTGAGGCTGAATACATTGCTGCATCAGCTACAGAAAAGGAGGCTGTTTAGTTAAGTAATTTTGTCCAAGAGTTGAGCGTCATTCCTAATGGAGTTGCTCCAGTCCCGATGTTTTGTGACAACACGAAAGCCATTGATCAGGCGAAGGAGCCAATGTCTCATCAGAAATCCAAACATGTATTGAGAAATTACCAGATTATCCGAGAGATTAGTTGGATCTCGGTTTTCTCGTGCCCAACTCGCAGCGAAAGTTTTAAAATTTTTAGATCTTGATATTCGAGATATATTTGAGCACTCCTATGGTTTTAATAATTAAAACATACAGATGACGTTTAGTATATACCATTAGTGAATTAATTCACTTGGCTCCAACTGCTCCGGTATTAGCGGACGTAGCTTTTGTTGTAAATCTCTACGCACGTTTTTTAAATATCCTTTTTAATCTTTGAATCAGGTCCACGACCGGATTATTATTTCCTCTTCTAACTAGCATTAGAAAGTATTGAAGATCTTTTCATAGAGATAAAACACACAGAAGAAATCAACCCAATACATTTTTGATTAAAGTGGCCGAAAACCTCAAAATTTTGAGAGCAAAAATTTGCAAAATCCTTGAAACTCACAAGGAATCTATGCAATAAGAATAAAGAAATCTTAATATTTCTTTAATCATCATTTACTTAATTAATCTAATTAATTAAGTAAACTAAATCTTTGGAGAAAGTATGGTTGTGATTTTCGAAAATCACATAGAGGTGGAGGTTAGGGTTTTTTTTAAAAAAATTGTGAATGAATTGTTTTTAACCCTAAGCCTAATACACATATATCCTATTTCCAATCTACTAAATTTTTTTAGACCAAATAATTTGACAATGGTAGTTGCTGAGTTTTAGGGGGCTTCTTCCTATACCTATGAATTCCATTGGCCCATTAATTAAATTAAATACTTAATGAGCTTAAACAATTAATTATTCTAGTCCAACTAATTTAATTAATTAATTAATCTTTTAAAGTCCAATTTTATAGATTTTATATAAATTTTATAGATTCAACTCCTTGAATTTATTCTCTCCAAATTTTATAAATTCATAAACTCAACTTCTTGAATTTACTATATCATAAATTCAACTCCTTGAATTTTTTTCTCAAAATTTAATTATCATAAATTCAACTCCTTCAATTTACTATGTCATAATATAAATTCAACTTCTTGAACTTATTCTCTCAACAGGAATAAATGTTCTAGTGCTTGTGTGACCATCAATGATTAAGGGATACAGCTAGATGTGGGTTCACAACTCCTTGTGATTCATGACATTATCTTTTATTCGGGCTTACCCTAATTTGCCCCATTCTATGTATGAACAATTGATCATGAGAATGTCATAAATCATATTTCTGATTAAACCCATAGAATCATGGTAAGAGTGTCTAGTAGCATTGCCCCATGATTCCCTAGTTATCACCGATAGTGCCTGCAAGAACCAGTCGATTATGATTAATGTACAATATGGTCCCTTCATCTCATATATCACGTTCGAATCTGCAACCATTGGTTCGTCGAGGGTTGCATAATAATTCGATAACTATGTGAAACATATAAATAATGGCATCGCATGTACCATTGGAGCACTCCTTCTCCAATGTACATATTATACTCTGGCCAGAGATTCCATGCACTATTATTTAATCAGATCAAATAGGATATCCACACCGTAGGTGAGCGGTGAATTCCCGACTACAATGCACTGGATCCTACATGTGTCGTAACTGTACCCAATCTCGCCGCCTGATGACTCTCCTGGAGTCGGTAAACGAGTCAAAGCACAGCCCTAACATATAGAGCCTCTTTGTTGTCCCGAGTCGTAAGGACTAATGGTGTACAATCATAACCACTGACTTATCCTCTCGATGAATGATAACCACTTGGAAAGTACGAGGGAGGGTTGTTGGGTATAATCATCATATGACTACCCATCTGCATGTCTAGACATCTCTATGCCCTTACCAAGAAACGCAGTACACAACATCACAAATGCTAGTCTCGAGCTCAAGCGACCTTTATCCATGTTTTATTCGGGATTACCCTATTTAGCCCCATTATTTTCATCAAAACCTTGATCAAGAATGTCAGAACTCATTTCTGATTGCACCCATCGGATCATTGTAAGAGCGTCTAGCAGCATCGCCTCAGGATCCCCTAGGTATCACTGATAGTGCCTGCAAGAACCTTTAGTCATGGTCAGCATACAGTACGGTTCCTTCAACACATATATCCCGATCAAATCTTCAACCACTGGTATATCGAGAGTTTCATATGAATTTGATAACGATGCAATTTATCTTTGAGTACTAACAGTTGCATGGTATGTACATCTAAGAAAACACCTTTTCCTATAGCACATTTCTTGCTCTGGCCAAAGACTCCACGCACTATTAACTCATCAGATCACATAGGATATCTTCACCCATAGGCGAACGATGAATCCCCGACTACAATGCATTTGCTCCTACGTATTTCGAAATTACACCCAACCTCGCTACCTGATGACCCTCGATGGAATCGGCAAAATGGATCAAAGTGCATGCTAGTACGTATAGCCCCTACATTGTCCCGGGTAAAAGGACTAATGGTGTACAACCATAAATGCGGACTATTCCACTCGATAAGTGGTAACCACTTGGATAGTTCGAGGGAGGGTTGTTCAGTGCACATCACATGATCACCCATCTGTGTGAATGGACATCTCCATGCCCTTGCCAATGAAACATGGCGTTAATATCACAGATGCTAGTCTCGAGCTCGAACGATCTTTATCCTCGTTTTAGGCGGCTGAATCGAATAGGAACTTGTTTAGAATATACGGTACACTTCCTAATGAGTTTCATGATCTTACATTGCGACGCAGACCTCATGGTATCTATTGTATATTCAAGGACTTTATCTATGCAGCTTGCATGGGTATGCAGATAAAACATAATGTCATAATCGAATAAAATCGTAAAATATTATTAAAATAAAGATTGTTTTACATTAGAGTCAATAAAGCCCGAGCCACAAGTTGGCTTGCCGGGCACCTACTCTAACATGTTATTGGGCTTGTCGGGTTTACTTTATTGCATAATGGGCCAAAAACCTTATTAAACCCCTTTAATCATTATTGTGGCCCATTAGTGTATCATTTATTTAACCTAAATAGCCTTTAACCTGACCATAACCCTATCCTCATAGCACTCGGCTGCCCTCCCCTTTCAGCAGCCTCCAACTCAAAAATATTCAGCTGCCATATCGTTCTCCCTCAAGGTTTTCAAGAGAAATTTTCCCTCATCTCTCTAGTGCTATTCTACGCAATTGTATAAAAGTTTTTGAGCATTTAAAATGTGTAGGCACGGCCAAAAATTGATTCTGTCTCACCATTCATGCCAGTTTATGTTGTTACATGTGTGGTTGTATGAATATTACATAGTTACATCATGTGATTTCATTTTTACAAGGGTTTTGCCATGAACACGCATGCATTCTTCTTACTACTCACGTTTATTTTTCCTTGTGTAAAGGGAATGCCGATTTGGGTTTCTGGGGAGTTTATAATGTCGATAATGATGAGGAGTAAGTTCTGGAGTCAAGACTTGGTCGGTTTAGGTGAGGATCGATCGGTTTGTGTTGAGAAACTAGCTGTTTTATGAATAGATCGAAGGCTTGTGGTGCGCTTGTTGTGCAAGGGCCGTTCCTAGCCTTCGACCAAACATTGTTGGGTCTGAGCCGTGGCCTAAGAGGGCTTGAACGTTGCTGGACAGAGTCACGAGGCCGATCGGGCGAGAGGTGTAAGGGTTGGTCTCATTTGAGGCGTATTTGGGGGCTACCCTTGTGTTTGTATCAAACAGTGTGCATGGGGCTGTAAGCTGGGATTAGTTCAGTCCAGGAGGGTCCAAAGGTGGGCTAGGGAGTGATGGTCTGAGGCTAGTTCAAGTTGGTTGAGAGTAGGGTCGAAGTTGGCATTGAGGTGTTTGGGAAGCTTTCTTGTCGTGGGGTTAGCGCTGTAGTACCTGGTCTTCAAACTGATAGCACTGCAGCGTTAAGGCTGGGCGCCTAGGCTCTAACCAAGCGCCGCAGTGCCACATTGTCAGCACCTAGGCGGTAGTCCCGGGTTTGAGGAACTTTTAGTTTAAGCACTATTGGTTCATTTCGGTATTGGTACATCATTATGACCGAGTTTAGTGCGGATTCGATTGTGTCACATGAGATTGAATTAGGAATCTTTTAATTATGATTTAAGCATGGTCGCCTTTGGATCGAGTTAGCAGTCTTGGCAGCACCCTAAACATGATTTGTAACACCTCTGACCGATTTTATAAAATAACACAGCGGAAAATTAAAAATTTACTTAGAGGGAAGAATGATTTAAAATTCTCTTACCATAAAACATTTACAATCAAAAGTATATACATGATCAATCAAGTGTTACACCAAAATACAAAATATCATTTTTGATCATGTCAAAATGCTAACAAAAGAGCCTTCTTCCTTCCATCTCTATGCATATGACCTCGGCTCCAATCAACGTCCTGGCACGTCGCTCTTATCTGCATCACATGAATAACTGAAATGAGTATAAAACTCAGCAAGTAAAACTCTTACATAGCAATGGATACATGTAATGCCCGAGATTTTAGTTTGATACTTTTGAATTGTTATATATTATGAATAAGGCGATGGAAGAACAGACGTGGAGAAGCGACGTTGCAAATTGAGTTTGTTGACAAAGAGAAAGACCGCACCCGCGCCAAGAAGTAGACCGCACCCGCGGTGTAAGGGCAGAAAGTTTGATTTTTGATTTCAATAGCCACCGCACCCGCGCTTAAGCTTCTACCGTACCCATGCTAGGAGGGAAATAGGGTACGTTTTTGGGGCAGAACGTGCACCGCACCCGCGGTACCAAAGGGAGCACACCCGCGGTCCAAGCTTCTGGAAAATTTGATGTATATCAGTACACTGAGCGCACCCGCAGTGCAAAAGTGAGCGCACCCGCGGTGTGACGTGCAGCATGAAAAATAAGCCACGTTTCCTGGTGTTGCATGCAGTATATATATGATGTCTTCTTTCGAAATTCGGAGAGAAAAGAGCCGAGACTCTCTAGGGAAAAAACTTTCTTGTTTTTGTAGGTTAAATTGTGAATTGTGAGAAATCCGTCCGTCCGATTTTGAATCCGACTTCAATTCTGAGTTCCTCTCGACACGAGCTACACAAGGACGTAAGTTTTATTACGTTTTGAGATGATTTGAAAATATGATGTTGATGGAATTGAACATGATTCATATATGTTGTTCTCGAGATAATAGACATCATATAATCGAAATCGGATTAAAGAATAGACTGTTTATGCAATTGTTATGAATTTTCAGAGTTGATTCAATTGTGGTTATACTGATTTGATATCAAAATTATGTTGTTATCGATTATGAGGTGTTGGAATTGATATCTGATTTATACTGTATCGCTGGGTATATTGATATTATTCAGATTTGGATCAGATGAGTTGTTGATTCGAATATACTGATATTGTATTGCTGGTATTGCGAGACTGTACAGAATTGAGATTATGATTCGTATTGATAGCGATTATGAGTTGTATGATTATATCTGTGATGTTGAGATTGACGAGACTATCAAGACCGTATTGTTATGCCGTCGAGACATCAGTAGATTGATTTTGATCAGATTCAATAGTGATTGAGATTGCATTGTATGTCGTTGACATTGATCAGATTATGTGTTGCTTTGAGTATTGATCAGAACAGGTATTGAATTGAGTTGTTCACTGATATTATACATATTCGATTGTCATTGCTAGATTGGGAATGGACAGATTTGAACCAGAAACTTCGACTTCGTCAGATCGAGAAGAGAAATGTATAAATCGATGTTAACTGGGAGATCGACTTGAGTTAGATTTAACTTGAGTTTCCCTAAATCACATACTTGTATGGTATTGTTTTTATACCTTTGTGTTTTAATGATTATGTTTATTCTATTGAATTAAAAAGTAGAAAGCGGAGAGCTATTGAGTGAGAGTCACTGACAGAGGTGCTAGACTATGACAGAGGAGTCACTGGCCCATTGCACATTGTCAGAATAGGTTTAGTCTTGGACAGACATGCCAAGACACTGGACGTTTGGTATATCGAGATGCTACAGATACATATAGCATCCTTATTACAGATTATTCGATATAGACTAGACCAAAGTCCAGAAATAAGAACGTACCGCCACCGCGACCGGTAGTAGTAGGTGGGAGACCTGTTACGTTCTTATTCACCGGGATCCCTAGAATAGATGAGAGATGAGTCGAGTCTGAGATGCCGAGTCATGAGTTGAATTACAGATTGTATAATTTATGCTTCGTAGATTTCAATTCATGTTTTATTTAAAGTTTGATATCGATTCGCATTGTCAGATTATAATACATGTAGTGATATCTGTTTCATGCTTTATTATACCATGGCATGTACACATTGTTTATACTGGGATTTATTCTCACCGGAGTTATCCGGCTGTTGTCTTGTTTGTATGTGTGCATGACAACATGTGGGACATGATCGGGGTCAAGAAGATGATGAGAGAGGACAAGTTTAGCGTGGTGATTCCGGACTTGTTGTAGATATGGTTCTAACACTTGGAATCTAGTAGTTGAATCTTAGTCTAGTCTGAATGTGTATTGTACAGAATTGTATTTTTATACTGATATGTATATTAATTAAATTCCATTACGTTCCGCCATTGCATTGTGAAAGAAAAAAATTTTAGACCCTATTTATCTTAATTGATAATTAAATCCCAAAAATGATTAAGAAGATGATTAGCGTCCGGGTCCCCACAATACATATCATACTCTGTAAAACATGGCTTTGAAAACATTAAATACCATCAACTCTGAAACATAAATATCATAGCATGAATAATAATAACGATGGTTGTGAGGCCCGGGGCCGAAGAGGGCGGGGGGTGATCGCCGGTGCCATGAGGTTGCACGGACAATGAGCGGCTCCTGGCAGGCTTCTAGGTGGAGGGAACATGAATGAACCGACCCACACGGGAATGAGAGGGATTCCGAGACTGTTCAATGTAATGGACTGTACAGTTGAAGAGGGCTTAAAAGATTTGATTTGTACTACTCATATCACGAAGGTGCATCTTCTTTTCGGTAGCTCATCACATAAGAACTTCAAAGTTAAGCGTGCTTGACTTGGGGCAATTTTGGGATGGGTGACCTCCTGGGAAGTTTCCCAGGGTGCGTGTGAGTGAGGACATAAGCACGCTGGAAAGACTCGTCTTGATACAGTGAGGACAGTCGTCGAATCTGGGACGTTAAAGTGGTATCAGAGCCGACCTCTCTTAGTACGGTGTGGTTCGGGGACGAACCAAGCGGAAGCTGGTGGGCATGTGAGGCCCGGGGCCGAAGAGGGCGGGGGGTGATCGCCGGTGCCATGAGGTTGCACGGACAATGAGCGACTCCTGGCAGGCTTCTAGGTGGAGGGAACATGAATGAACCGACCCACACGGGAATGAGAGGGATTCCGAGACTGTTCAATGTAATGGACTGTACAGTTGAAGAGGGCTTAAAAGATTTGATTTGTACTACTCATATCATGAAGGTGCATCTTCTTTTCGGTAGCTCATCACATAAGAACTCCAAAGTTAAGCGTGCTTGACTTGGGGCAATTTTGAGATGGGTGACCTCCTGGGAAGTTTCCCAGGGTGCGTGTGAGTGAGGACATAAGCACGCTGGAAAGACTCGTCTTGATACAGTGAGGACACTCGTCGAATCTGGGGCGTTACAATGGTATTTCTCTTTTCTCTGGTGAATTGATATTTCAATAGTATCTCTGTCTCTGTACTTATATCCCATCGATATAAATCGATTACTCTGTTGGGATATAAGCCTATGGTCGTTGATCAACTAATTGTATGCAATCTCTGACTATCTCTTTGTCAATCCAATAAATCATTTGAACTCTCTCTTTTATGCATTAAACCAAACACTTTGCATACTCTTTTCTTTTGTATTCCCTTTGACATAATTGAGACATAAAAATGCCTCTAATATACAACAAAGTGTATTAATACATAGCATGAATCAAATGGAAGGGGATAACATGTTAAAACCATTGAAACACCATACATATATTATCATGTGAGCACAAGGAAATGAATTCCACTTACTACACTTGGAAACCTTGAATCTAATCTCTTGGTAGAAAACCTACAACAATAAACCATGAATTGTACCATCAACATCTCAATAATCAAACAACCATACCAATAAATCCATAAAACCAACACCATCAACAAACCCATGATTTCCCAACATCAAAAACCAAGAATAAACTATACCACAAGCTTACCTTAGCTCCTTGAACCAGCAATGACCTTGTTCTCCCTTCAATAATCCCACAAGATGCTAGAATCAAAGAAAGGAAAGAAAGGAAATGGAACCCTAGCTCCCTTGCCATGAAGAAACCGAGAAGAATGGGTAGAAATAGGGGAAAAAGTGAACCAACTCATGACTTATATCACTTAAAACCGAAAACACGCTTTTACTATTCACACATCGCGGGTGCGCTCCAAAATACACCGCGGGTGCGCTAGGCATTCTGCAACACTTCCGAAAATCCAAAGTTACGACCGCGGGTGCGCTGCATTATCGACCGTGAGTGCGCTGAAGGTTCTGCCCTGACACCGCGGGTGCACTAACTTTTATACCGCGGGTGCGGTTTCTTTTGCAGTGCGGGTGCACTGACCCTTCTGTCCCATTACCGCGGGTGCACTGAAAAATGGAGTGCGGGTGCACTCCCCTCTGTAGCCAACAATATACTCTTTGCAACAAAAATCGAATCGCAATGTCTCTTCTCCTCATAATTCGGCAACATTCCCAACAAGAAAGTTGCACCTCTATATATAGTCTAACCACCCCAATTGGCCTCATACCAATTGGGTCAACATACAAATTATCATGAATTTAATCGCAACGACGCTACAATATCACCACACATCATCTATAGTCACACCACCATAAATCATAGATCACAACTCCTAACATCAAAACTATACTTAAACTTAACCAAGTAGTCCATAAACATACGAAATCTTAAACCGTACCGTTCACCAAGTTTGGCTATTACAATCTCCCCTCCTTAGAGGAATTTCGTCCTCGAAATTGACGTCACTGCGCAAACAACTCAGGATACTTACTTTTCATCTCATCCTCCTGGTTCCCACGTGGCTTTTTCAATCAATTGATTCCTCCCAAAGGACTTTAACAATGCCGATCTCTTTGTTTCTCAACACTTTAACTTTGCGATCCAGAATCTGGACCGGAATCTCTTGGTACGTCAAATTCGTTGTCAAATCCAATGGCTCATGACGAAGAACATGGGAAGGATTCGCAATATACTTCCTGAGCATGGAGACATGAAAAATATTATGAACTCTATCAAGAACTGGCGGTAAGGCTAACCTGTAAGCTCGATCGCCAACTCTGTCCAAAATCTCAAATGGGCCTATAAATCTCGGACTCAACTTTCCCTTCTTGCCAAACCGCATCACACCTTTAAGAGGTGCTATCTTCAAGAACATGTGGTCGCCGACCTCAAACTGCAACGGCCTACGTCGTACATCAGCATAACTCTACTGTCTCGACTGTGCTATCTTCATTCTCTCTCGAATAACAGCAACAACATCAGCTTTCTGTTGGACCAATTCTGGACCCAACATCTTCCTCTCGCCAATCTCGTCCCAATACAAGGGAGATCTACACTTTCGGCCATAAAGTGCTTCATACGGTGCCATGCCAATCTTCGCTTGGTAGCTATTATTGTACGTGAACTCAACAATAGGTGATTTGGAATCCCAACTACCAGGATAATCAATAGTACAGGCTCTAAGCATAACCTCTAAAATCTGAATAACTCTCTCTGATTGACCGTCACTCTGGGGATGATATGCTGTACCGAATGCTAACCGTGAACCCATAGCTCTGTGCAAACTCTTCCAAAACACTGAAGTAAATCTAGGGTCACGATCAGACACGATCGACACAGGAGCACCATGAAGTGTGACAATCTCTGCTATGTACTCTTCGGCATACTGGTTCATGGAATACGTTGTCTTGACTGGAAGAAAATGCGCTGACTTGGTCAACCGATCAACAATAACCCAAATAGAGTTAAAACCTTTCTGCGTTCTGGGAAGACCAGTCACGAAGTCCATCGTAATGTGCTCCCATTTCCATTGATGAATCGGCAATGATAGCAATGTCCCAGCAGGTTTCTGATGTTCGATTTTCACCTGCTGACAAGTTAGGCATTGAGAAATAAACATGGCAATATTCTTCTTCATACCTGGCCACCAATAGAGCCTACGAAGATCCTGATACATCTTGGTATCACCTAGATGTATCGAGTATGGCGCGGTATGTGCCTCTGTCAAGACGACTCGCCAAATATCATCACCAGTAGGAATACATATACGATCCTCTGAATGACATTAAACCATCTCTATTCATCCCAAACTCTGAATTACCTCTCTCTTCTGCTCTGGCTCTCATCTCTATCAACTGTGCATCATTGACCTGCTCTCTACGGATCATGTCCGTCAATGTAGGTCGAATGATCAACGCTGAAAAGCGAGCAATGGTTCCCGGTACTACCAAAACTATCTCTTCTCGTTGCAAATCTAACAACAACAGCTTCTGAATCATAGAACTCAAAGAGGAACTTGACTTACGGCTCAATGCATCCGCTACAACATTCACCTTCCTAGGGTGGTAACTAATCGTCACATCATAATCTTTGACAAGCTCTAACCACCGTCTTTGTTGCATATTGAGTTCTTTCTGCGAAAAAAAATACTTTAAACTCTTGTGGTCCGTGAAAATTTCACACTTTTCGCCATATAAGTAGTGCTCCAGATTTTCAAGGCGAAAATCACAGCTGCCAGTTCCAGATCATGCGTATGATAATTCTTCTCATAGTCTTTCAACTGGCGAGAAGCATAAGCTATAACCTTACCACGTTGCATCAGCACTACACCAAGACCCTTCTTCGACGCATCGGTATAAACAACAAAATCCTCTGTACCACTGGGCAATGCAAGTACCGGAGCTGTCGTCAATCTATTTTTCAACTCCTGGAATCCATTCTGGCATTCATTGGACCACTCGAACTTCACAGTCTTCCTCGTCAGATTGGTTAACGGCAGGGCAATCTTGGAAAAGTCTAAAATAAAATGACGATAATAACCCGCCAAACCAAGAAAACTGCTGTACCTCTGATACAGTGGTAGGGATAGGCCACTTCTGAATCACCTCGATTTTCACTGGATCAATAGCTAAACCATCCTTTGAAACAACATGGCCTAAGAAAGAAATCTGTTCCAACCAGAACTCACATTTCTTCAACTTAGCATACAACCTCTTCTCTCTCAACAATTGAAGGACAACTCTGAGGTGCTCTGCATGAAACTCTCTGGTCTTGGAATAAATCAATACGTCATCGTTGAAAACAATGACAAAGCTATCCAAATACGGCTTGAATACTCGGTTCATAAGATCCATGAAGACTGAAGGAGCATTAGTCAGACCGAACGACATCACAAGAAATTCGTAATGACCGTACCTGGTCCGAAACGCCGTCTTAGGGATATCAGACTCCCTAACTTTCAACTGGTAATATCCTGAGCGCAGATCAATCTTCGAAAACACTGTAGCCCCCTGAAGTTGGTCAAAAAGATTGTCTATTCGCGGCAATGGATATTTATTCTTAATCGTCACTTTATTGATTTCTCTATAGTCAATGCAAAGGCGCGAAGACCCATCTTTTTTCTTGACGAAAAGAACCGGAGCTCCCCAAGGCGAAGAACTCGGCCGAATAAAACCTTTATCTAATTGATCTTGCAACTGCGTCTTCAACTCTTTCATCTCTGTAGGGGCCATTCTATACGGAGCCTTAGAAATAGGAACCGTTCCCGGAACTAGATCAATCACGAACTCTACATCTCTGTCCGGCGGTAAACCCGACACATCATCTTCAAATACATCAGGGAACTCTCTTACAACATTAATATCATCAATATTCAACTTCACCATTCTATCCATATCAACAATCGAAGCCAAAAACCCATCACAACCTCTAAACAACAACATCTTAGCCTCAAGACACGAAATAAAAGGAAGGACCAGCGAAGTACCTGCACTAGTGAGCATACCTTCCTTATTTTCATCATCTACAAATTTCACCTTCCTGGCAACGTAATCAATCACTGCACGGTAAGTTGATAGCCAATCCATGCCAAGTATAATATCAAACGCAACCATCGGAATAACAATCAAATCGACATAGACCACTCGCTCATCAATTTGAACAGTACACGCATACATAATAGACGTCGGACAAAACACATCCCAAGAAGGCAATACAACATTAAACTGAAGGGGAAGAATAGAATGAACTAAACCCAAAGATTTCAAAAATAGTTCAGAAATAAAAGAATGAATAGCACCTGTATCAATCAATGTCGTAGCTACTCTGCCTGAAATTAGAATAGTGATAGAGATCACAGAAGAATCAGGAATTATACCTTCCTTCGTCATGGTAAAGATGCGACCCTACACTTTCTCTTTACTCGAGCCTCTCGGACAGTCCTTGGCAATATGGCCTGCAGTACCACATCGGTAGCATGTGTAAGTACCAAACCTGCATTCACCCCTATGAGGCCTACTGCACTTGGGACACAATGACTTTTCTGGGTCAAACGGGACTGTCGGTGCTTTAGAACTCGGCTCTATCTTGCCTTTCCCCTTGTAACTACCTTGTCCTCTTTGGCTCGAACCTTGACCTCTTTGAGCATTAGCCTGGTGCCTCGCCTGTCTCTCTCCAGCAATATCTTTTTCATCTTGCTCGGCTAACAATGCTTTAGCCACAATCTCTTTAAATGTCACCGCCTTAGACATATTGATGATCCCTCCTGATCTCTGCTCGAAGTCCTCTAATAAAATGAGCACCCTTGTCTTTGTCATTTGAGGCAATGTATGGGGCAAACAGACAGCCCTCCTCGAACTTCAGAATGTACTCATCGACATTCAAACCTCCTTGACAAAACTCTAAAAATTCAGTCACCTTCCGAGCTCTAAGTACATCTGGGTAGTACTTGTCGTAGAAAAGATCCGTGAAATCTTGCCACTTTAATGTCGGAACATCAACACCTACCTTAGTGGCATTCCACCAAATACGTGCAGCTTTGACTAACATGAATACTGCACAATCAACTCTGTGCCTTGTCTTCATATTTGAGATGATCAAAAATCGCCTCAAGTGCTTTAATCCACTCTAGCAGCCATTAATGGATCAGTGATTCCTGCAAACTCAGGTGGATCCATCCTCTTGAAAGCAGTAAAGATCCCATCAGTCCCAACTGCTTGAACCACTTGGCCTCTCATTTGGCCTCTACCTTGACCTGATCCTTGCATACGGAGCAACTGTTGAATCTGTTCACTGTGAACATTGGCTTGCTCTTTCAATAACTTGCCGAACTCGTCGACAACTCTCGATGAGGAGCTATCCTCACTCTCTGAAGCCTTTCTCTTAGAAGGCATTAACTCCTACAATGTGCTCACATAATACATATCAACCATAACAATAAATAGATATAGAAGAAGACATACCGGGACTATTGAAAGTAGACAAAGTCATATGCATTTGTCCGAAGAATGTTGCTCTGATACCACTAAATGTAACACCTCTGACCGATTTTATAAAATAACACAGCGGAAAATTAAAAATTTACTTAGAGGGAAGAAGGATTTAAAATTCTCTTACCATAAAACATTTACAATCAAAAGTATATACATGATCAATCAAGTGTTACACCAAAATACAAAATATCATTTTTGATCATGTCAAAATGCTAACAAAATAGCCTTCTTCCTTCCATCTCTATGCATATGACCTCGGCTCCAATCAATGTCCTGGCTCGTAGATCTTATCTGCATCACATGAATAACTGAAATGAGTATAAAACTCAGCAAGTGGAACTCTTACATAGCAATGGATACATATCATACTTTGTAAAACATGGCTTTGAAAACATTAAATACCATCAACTCTGAAACATAAATATCATAGCATGAATAACAATAACGATGGAATTTCTCTTTTCTTTGGTGAATTGATATTTCAATAGTATCTCTGTCTATGTACCTATATCCCAACGATATAAATCGATTACTCTGTTGGGATATAAGCCTATGGTCGTTGAGCAACTAATTGCATGCAATCTCTGAATATCTCTTTATCAATCCAATAAATCATTTGAACTTTCTCTTTTATGTATTAAACCAAACACTTTGCATACTCTTTTCTTTTGTATTCCCTTTGACATAATTGAGACATAAAAATGCCTCTAATATACAACAAAGTGTATTAATACATAGCATGAATCAAATGGAAGGGAATAACATGTTAAAACCATTGAAACACCATACATATATTATCATGTGAGCACAAGGAATTGAATTCTACTTACTGCACTTGGAAACCTTGAATCTAATCTCTTGGTAGAAAACCTACAACAATAAACCATGAATTGCACCATCAACATCTCAATAATCAAACAACCATACCAATAAATCCATAAAACCAACACCATCAACAAACCCATGATTTCCCAACATCAAAAACCAAGAATAAACTATACCACAAAGTTACCTTAGCTCCTTGAACCAGCAATGACCTTGTTCTCCCTTCAATAATCCCACAAGATGCTAGAATCAAAGAAAGGAAAGAAAGGAAATGGAACCCTAGCTCCCTTGCTCTGAAGAAACCAAGAAGAATGGGTAGAAATGGGGAAAAAGTGAACCAACTCATGTCTTATATCACTTAAAACCGAAAACACGCTTTTACTATTCACACACCGCGGGTGCGCTCCAAAATACACCGCGGGTGCACTAGGCATTCTGCAACACTTCCGAAAATCCAAAGTTACGACCGCGTGTGCGCTGCATTATCGACCGCGGGTGCGCTGAAGGTTCTGCCCTGACACCGCGGGTGCACTAAATTTTATACCGCGGGTGCACTAGCCGACCGCGGGTGCGGTGTCTTTTGCGGTGCGGGTGCACTGACCTTTCTGTCCAATCACTGTGGTGCACTGAAAAATGGAGTGCGGGTGCACTCCCCTCTGTAGCCAACAATATACTCTTTGCAATAAAAATTGAATCGCAACGTCGCTTCTCCTCATAATTCGGCAACACTCTCAACAAGAAAGTTGCACCTCTATATATAGTCTAACCATCCCAATTGGCCTCATACCAATTGGCTCAACATACAATTTATCATGAATTTAATCGCAACGACGCTACAATATCACCACACATCATCTATAGTCACAACACCATAAATAATAGATCACAACTCTTAACATCAAACTATACTTAAACTTAACCAAGTAGTCCATAAACATACGAAATCTTAAACCGTACAGTTCACCAAGTTTGGATATTACATGATTTGACATGATTTAAATGTTTATGTTATCATTATATGACTTTATGAAATGATGAAAAATAAGTTGTATGCTTGATTTTAAGGAAAAATTACGCGTATGCATGATTTTATAAGTGATGCACGTCTTGAAGGAAGAGAGTTAGTTGTGACTAATATATTTATGTATACGATGAGCTTGTAAGGCCAAGGCTCAGTGGATGGGTAATAGTATCGGTGATGGCCCCGCCGCCAGGTACCACGGTTATAAGTAGATGGATCCATTGAAAAGAGTTGATACAAAAGTAACAACTAATAAACGGAATTCAATTAAAAGAGGTGAATACGTATACGATGATATGTTGAGACTTGCTTTGACACTTATGCTTTATTATATTTACATTTACCCTTTAAAGATCATGAAATGTATTTTTATTACCGTAATTTTCGTTGTTGCCTGATATGTATATGTACTTGCTATAACGTTACAGGTGTGTTGAGTCATTAGACTAACTAGTTGTGAATGGTGCAGGTGAGCATATTTATCAAGAGATTGAAGATGCCGAAACCCGAGTAGGCAGAGTGGATGTGCGCAGGCGAACCCGAGGACCGTATTTTCTGCACATCATGTTTATGGGATAGGATTGAATTGGATATTTTTATACACTTTCGTTTTACATGTTGATGGTTTTTAAGACTTTTGCTGTAACGTCTCATTCATTTTTAAAACTCTACTGGACATTTTTTTTCTTAAATAAAAGCTCGAATTTTCGAAATATTATTTAAAATAATCGTCTTTATTTTAACATAAAAATATCACAGTTTAAAATGACCAATATCAAAAGTAAACGTAAAGGAGTAAAAATCTTAATAGAAAAATATAACCTTTAAAAATGATCTTAAATATTTGTAAGTAAAAATAGCGCAGTTTAAAATAACTCAACTCGTCTAAAATCATACGTAAACATAAACGTATAAAATTCTTAAAATCATCAACGTATGAAAATATTCATCTCCTCTCAATCTCATAAATCGTAATGCGGAAAACATGTGGTCCTCGGGTCGTGTCACCTTACCAAGTCTGCCTACTCAGAGTTCGGCACCTCCAGTCTCCTCATCATTAAGCTCACCTGCATCACACACGCCTAGTGAGTCTAAAGACTCAACACATCTGCACCGTTAATAACAAGTACATATACCTAGCACACAGCAGTGAAAAATATCATACTCAACATATCTTTCATGAACATAAAAGCATAATGTAAACGTGTTGTGTAAAATCATGTCATGTCAAAGCATGTCATCTCATATCATCATATACGTAAACATATCTTTCATGAACTTTAAAAGCATGAACATCAACGTCTCCTGTAAAATCATGTCGTGTCAAAGCATGTCATCTCATATCATCATATACGTAAACATATCTTTCTTGAACTTCAAAAGCATGAACAACAATGTCTCGTGTAAAATCATGTCGTCTCAAAGCATGTCATCTCATATCATCGTATAAGTAAACATTTTCTTTTTTATTGAATTCAGTTCATTAGCTGTGACTTTCGTATCATCATGTCATCATGTCAGTCGATGGATCCATCTACGTGTAACCACAGTACTGGGGGCGGGGACACCAGCGAGACTCTCACCCATCAACTGGGCCTTGGCCTATCATATCATCATATCATGTCAATGGAAATACGATCGTCGGGCTCCCTCTGAGGCCTTCTCCCGTAAACGGGCTCCCTCTGTGGCCTTTTTCCTCACGATATCTCCAATCAAATCATCATGTCATCGTGTCATCGTGTTAGTCACAACTAAATCACTTCCTTCAAAACGTGTCATCATATTCATCACTTAATAAAATCCTGCATATACGTAATTTTTTTCCTTTAAACCAAGCATGCACCGTATTTATCATAATTGCGTAAAAATCATAAACATGATGCATAAACATTTAAAACATGATAAAATATGCTCAGGGTGCTACCATGACCAAATTCTCACCCCGGGTGCAAAATAATCATTTTGCCACTGGAAACCCAAAAATTTCCATTTTACCCCTAGACGTAAAATTTCACTTCTTTGACATTTTAGTAAATTCTTTTAAATCATAAAATGTATGTTTATTTTATTTTGTGTTTAATTATTTTTATGCATTTTATGCATTATTATTGTATGATAGAATTTAATTCATGAAACTTTAAAAGTTCATGCACTATGATTTTTAAGTTTCATTTCACGCACAAACGAGGAGCGGAGACCGAGAAATTTTCAAGAAAAATATTTTAATTACATGATTAATTTTTATTAATTCAATATAAGATGTTTTAAAGGTATTTTTCAAGAATTGAGATTTATTGGGTATTTTTACAAGAATGATTTTAATTTTTAACGGTACGCAAAATTTATCAAATTGGAGGACTTTTTGAGGGTTCGACTAATATTTTCAAAAACTTTTCAACGCGAAATATTTTTCGGGAGTGTGTTTAGATTTAATGAGCCTACTTTTAAGCTTTTTGGGTCTAAAAATAATTTTTAAACCTTTAAATGACATCTAGGACCCATGTGCTTAAACTTAATCAATATACATTAATATCTAATTAACCCTACACCTATTAATGCACTCCCTACCAGCACGACACCCTCACTTTCAGAAATTGTTCTTCTCGATCTCATCACCACACCAGCTGAGAAGCTTTGGTTTTATCTTGTTCTTTCAATAAATCCATCCGGCGCTTCTCTTCAACCTTCTCGCATAAAAGATCAACAGGCACGCCATGTACTTTTATTGTTGTATCATACACGTTTATATTCTGTTGATTGGGTTCATGCATGAAAGATTTTCGATCTAAGCCATTACATGAAACATTTTCAGTTTCCATGTGTTTTCATGCATCATAAGGTTTTTCACGTTTTCTGAAATTTTGAGTGCAAGAGGCTGCGGTCTTGAATGTCTCGGGTGTGCTGGTTGTGTCAAGATGATAGCTTGGGGCTCGGGTTTGTTGCTGGACGCAAGCCCAACTGGTACCAAGTCTCTTTGAACTATGTACTTATGCCAGGAGGTCATGAGTTCGAGACTTGGGGAGGTATCACTCCACCAACCTGGTGTGGAGAGTCCTATGAGTAATGATGCATGGGAAAGCCCGTGAGTGAAAAGGCCCCAGAGGGAACCCAAGATGGGACAAGGCCCTCGAGGGAGCCCAAGATCGGGATAGCCCATGGTCATTACATTTGCATGCTTCGCTTTTGAATTATTTTGCCCGACAGTCTAGGGTTTGACGTTCGTCATATTTGTAACTGCAATGTTTTTACCGATTGTTGAATACTTTTATTTTTAAAAAAATGATATCTTCAGCTTTTATCGCATGCATGTTTAAGAATGTAATTTTCAAAAATTAGTTTACAATATATTAGCATTATGAGAGGTAGAAGTTTCAGGGATACCACCAGTTGAAAGTGAAAGAGTCGGATGTTCATAAGTCGGCTTTTATGACTCGATATGGGCACCACGAGTTTATGTTCATTCCATTTGTGTTGACCAATGCGCCGGCGATCTTCATGGATCATATGAATCCTGTATTTCAGCCGTATCAGGATCAATTCATCATAGTCTTCATTGATGACATTCTGATTAACACAGAAAGCTGAGATGAGCATAGTCAGCACTTGAGAACATGAAACGTCGACTAGTCGTTTTCGTAAAAAGTACTAGAAAGTTTTTTTCTTCTCCCCTAATTTCGGCCGAAAATACTCTATATAAATATATATATATACTTTAAAATATAACTTGCACCATCTTAAAAATAAAGCAACCAACTATACTTTGGAAATCAAAGGAAATAGTTTACGTCAAATGTTTCAACTCCTAACTTAGCAATATTGTTAAAACTAACTAACTCTCAAAAATCACTCAAAATCATAAATAAAGTCGTAAAAATTCTTAACATAAACTCTTAAATCATAAGCGCGGAAAAACTAGCACTGATCCTCGGGTTATGTGAACCTTTAGTCTAGCAAGATCAACCATCAAGTCCTTCATTAACATTAACATCATGTTCACCTGCATCTGTAACGCCCCAGATTTGACGATTGTCCTCACTGTATCAAGACGAGTCTTTCCAGCGTGCTTATGTCCTCACTAACACGCACCCTGAGAAACTTCCCAGGAGGTCACCCATCCCAAAATTGCCCCTAAGTCAAGCACGCTTAACTTTAGAGTTCTTATGTGACGAGCTACCGAAAAGAAGATGTACCTTTGTGATATGAGTAGTAACAATCAAATCTTTTAAACCATCTTCAACTGTACAGTCCATTACATTAAACAGTCTCGGAATCCCTCTCATTCCGATGTGGGATCGGTTCATTCATGTTCCCTCCACCTAGAAGCCTGCCAGGAGCCGCTCATTGACCGTGCAACTGATGGCACCGGCGATCACTCCCCGCCCTCTTCGGGCTCAGGGCCTCACATGCCCACCAGCTTCCGCTTGGTTCGTCCCCGAACCACACCGTACTAAGAGAGGTCAGCTCTGATACCAACTGTAACGCCCAGATTTGACAACTGTCCTCACTGTATCAAGACGAGTCTTTCCAGCGTGCTTATGTCCTCACTAACACGCACCCTGGAAAATTTCCAGGAGGTCACCTGTAAGGACCGTAGTATCGTATTATCGTAAATCCTATATAATTATCGATAATTCAGGAATTTGTCATGTGATTATACATTTGATGTATATTATGACAATGAAATTAAGAAATGAATATTGAATATGACTTGACGTTGTAAGAGCTCGAGTAGAGAAGCCGGACGCCAATAAGTACAAAAATCAAATAATTGTACAGAACATGTGGCGCCCGGGAGGTAGAAAATGACCGCCCGAGCGCCAGGGTTGAAATTTGCGTATAGTTGGGAAGAACACTCCGCGCCCAAGCGGTAATGTTTGACCGCCCGAGCGCGGCATAAAGATTTCTCGGGGACAGAATGTCTCGCGCTCGAGCGCGAGAATTCTACCGCCCGAGCGCTGAAGCGGTGAGTTGATAAGAACAATTCTTTCATTCGTTTTCTTCATTTCATTTCAGAGACTTCGAGAGAATACGAGGGAATTTAAATTTCTTTCGTACAAATCGACTTCGAAACGCTGTCTAAACGCGAAACAAATTATATATTTGTGATCTTCGCGTCGAGGGCTTTTGACTGAGGTAATTTTCTTCTAGTTCCAGCAACTATAAATATTAAAGTGCTGGAACAGCATGTATTTGAAGTTGAATTTCTGATATGTAGTAGAATAACCGACAATAAACTCATAATGGAAGTCGGAATTGAATTATGATATGAATTTGATTTGATATGAATTTTTGAAGTTTCAAATGATATTGGAAACTCATATTAATGAGTTTGGAGTATGTTATTGATTGGAATGAATATGTTATTGATGTAGATAAAGTGTAATATCAATATCTTCAGGCTACATCAACTAGAAACGAAGAATTGAGGTATGTTGCGACCGGGTAACATACGACAGGTATCTGTATTATATGATATATGTCGGATTGATTTGATTGATGGGAATGAGATTATGTGTCTATATGCCTTATTTGTTAATTGATGTGGCATACATGACATTGAGATTGAGATATCGATGTATAAAATTAATGTTTTGTTAACACACATCATTTTATGCATACATCGATACATGACATGCACGTTGAGCTATGATCCTTGGATACCCTGATATGATTGGATTGGATTCCGGGGTTTGTGAACACAATCGCTATGCCGGTATTATATGACCCGTAAAGCATAGACAATTGTGGCCCCATATGATTGGATATGAGATTTAGGATTTGATGGCGCTTTGCCGACGCTATCATATGAGTATCCCATATTGGCCGGTGTGCTAGCTCGAGCATTGATTTGATAGCGATTCGATTGATTCTGACATGTGCTCAGTGGATGGGCATTTGACCCGATACCTCCTACGACATACATGCATTGCATACCATATATCATTGTTTAGATATCTGTGGTATATATGATTGGTTGTTCCATATGGAGCTTTGCTCACCCCCAAGGGAGGCTGTTGTTGTCTTTGTGTGTGGACAATGGCAGGTACTCCAGGATATCAGGAGATCGGAGAGGGTACTTCTGGAGGGAGCCACAACTTGGGCTGAGGTTTTATGTTTATGTCTTGTTCCCAGTATATATATATGTATCTATATACCAGGGCATGTCCCGAGGATATGAATTGTTTGTATATGATTGATTTTGATTTTTTGTGGGCATGTTTATGACGTGAGATTAAATACTATTTACATTATTCAGATAAAAGGATTTGGGCTCATTGTAAAGGAAATTTTAAACTCGTTTTTCGCTGTAATTAATTAACCCTAATCAGATTGCATTGTAATAACGATTAGGAGCTAAGGGCCCCTCACGTAATAGGCACAAATGAATTGTGCGTATGTGTTTGAATTATTTGTATTACTTGCTCTTATTTGATTTGAATTGAGTAAGTATTTGATGAGATTGATGATATAATATGATGAGATTGATATTGATTTGTGATATTCATCAATTGATTTGTAGATGGATCACACAAATGAGACTTCGAGTAGCAGTACTGAGAGGATTGTTGAGCAATTTGAAGGGTTGTCCATGGATGTTGTGATGGCTCGATTCCAGGATCTGAAACCACCGAGGTTCTTTGGCACTGAGAGTGCTGAAAGAGCTGAGGCCTGGCTGAAGGATATCGAGCACTTGTTTAATATTGTGGAATATTCTAAGGCTCGGAGACTGAAACTTGCTCTTTATCAGTTGAAGGACCGAGCTAAATCTTTGTGGGAAGCCGCTGAGATTGGATTGAAAGAGGCCGAGATTGAAGTCACTTGGGATGTCCTCAAGGCCCAGTTTTTGGAGTAGTATTCCCCTCCATCTTATTATACTGCTCAGGAGAATGAATTCAATAATCTGCAGCAGGGAACGATGTCTGTTGCGGAGTATGATTCGAAGTTTTCTACTTTACTGAAGTATGCACCTCACGTAGCTGGGAATGCGAGGGCAAAATATAACAGGTTTGCAAATGGTTTATATCCTACTTTGTATACTTATGTTGTTTCTGGATTGCCTACCAGCTACGCAGAGGCAGATGAACGAGCCAAGGCAGCCGAGACTGGACTTAGGAGAGGAGGTTCACAGTATACCCCTCCACCTCCGGTGTTAGCTCAGCAGGCTACTTTGAGGCCGAGAGGTAAAAAGTTCAAGAAGACTGGTTCTGTTTCTTCGTCTTCTTCGAGCTCTAGTGGATCACAGCGAGGGAGTCCTGTGATTGCACCATATTGTAGCCATTGTGGAGGTAAACATACTATCGAGCAGTGTCGAGGTATGTTTGGTACTTGTTATCAATGTGGGCAGGAAGGCCATTTCTCTCGAGTATGTCCGAACAGGGGTACGACTTCTGCTCAACCCCAGCCAGGATTTAGAGGTGGCCCTGGTATGACGAGACCTGCTATTCATGTTCCATCTTTTAAGCAGTCGAGTGTCCCACGATATCGAGGACCGGGTGGTAAGAGTGCCCAAGTTCCTCCTCAAGTGAGAGTGTACGCCATGACTGAGGATCAGGCGAGAGAAGTTCCTGGAGGCGTGATTGCAGGTATTTGCACGCTTTGCGATTATCCTGCACATGTTTCATTTGATACAGGAGCATCTCATTCATTCATATCTTATGCATTTGTTTCATCTCATGATATTGAATGTACCCCGTTGTATGATATTTTGTCGATAGCCACGCCAGCAGGGAAGATTATTTTGTCTGAAAGAGTTGTGCATAATTGTGTATTGATATATGAGGATAATGCAGTATTTCTGAATTTGATTGTCCTCCCAATGCACGACTTTGATTGTATTGTTGGCATGTATATCTTGACAACAAATCGAGCTACTGTTGATTGTTGTCATGGAGTGGTTCGATTTCGACCGATTGATGGACCCAAGTGGAATTTTTATGGCAAGGGTTCCCAAGCCAAAATTCCATTGGTATCTTCCTTGGAAATGTCCCGATTGTTGACTAGCGGAGATGAGGGTTATCTTATCTACGCTATTGATATTTCGAAGAAGGAGTCTTCTTTATCTGAGATTCCTGTTGCGAAAGAATTCCCGGATGTATTTCCCGATGAGATTCCTGATTTTCCTCCTCATCGAGAAGTTGAGTTTAGTATTGATCTTGTGCCGGGGACTGCGCCTATTTCTAAAGCTCCCTATCGCATGGCACCATTGAAATTGAAAGAACAATTACAGGATCTTCTCGATAAGGGTTATATTCGACCGAGTGTATCGCCTTGGGGAGCTCCAGTTTTATTTGTTCGAAAGAAAGATGGTACGATGCGAATGTGTAATTGATTATAGGCAATTGAATCGGGATACTGTGAAGAACAAGTACCCACTTCCTCGTATTGATGATTTATTTGATCAGATTCAGGGTACTTTTGTATACTCGAAGATTGATCTTCGTTCTGGGTATCATCAAGTACGAGTTCGAGATGAAGATGTGCCCAAAACTGCTTTTCGTACGAGGTATGACCATTATGAATTTTTGGTTGTGCCTTTTGGTCTCACGAATGCTCCTGCTATTTTTATGGATCTAATGAATCGTGTCTTCCGAGATTATCTTGACCGATTCGTTATTGTATTTATTGATGATATTCTTGTGTATTCGAAATCGAAAAAGGAGCATGCTGAACATTTGAGACTGGTGCTTCAAACTCTTCGTACTAGTCATTTATATGCCAAATTGTCCAAATGTGAATTCTGGATGGACAAAGTGGTATTTCTGGGCCACGTCATTTCGACACATGGCATATCTGTTGATCGTGCGAAGGTCGAAGATGTATTGAATTGGTTAAGACCTACGAATGTTCCTGAGATCCGTAGCTTCATGGGTTTAGCTGGATATTATCGACGTTTTATTGAAGGATTTTTGAAGATAGCTAAACCTATTACTCAACTGACACAGAAGAATCAGCGATTCATTTGGTCAGATGAATGTGAAGCTAGTTTTCTTGAATTGAAGACAAGATTGACCACAGCACCTGTGCTTACTATTCCCTCAGGTACCGGAGGATTTGTGGTTTGTACAGATGCGTCTGGTAAAGGTTTGGGCTGTGTTCTGATGCAACATGGCAAAGTGGTTGCTTATGCATCTCGTCAATTGAAATCTCATGAAACACGTTATCCTGTTCCTGATCTCGAATTGGCTGCCATTGTGTTTGCATTGAAGATTTGGCGCCATTATTTGTACGGAGAAAAGTTTGTTATTTATTCGGACCATAAAAATCTGAAATATCACTTTTCTCAATCTGATCTGAATATGAGGCAACGCAGGTGGATGGATCTCTTGAAGGACTTTGATTGTGAGATTCAATATCACTTTGGATCGGTGAATGTACTGCGGATGCCCTGAGCCGTAAAGTTTATGATTCTGTTTTAGCTTCTGTCAGTGTCGCCAAAGTACACGAGGATATTTGTACTTCTGGCTGGACTTTTCACTCGAATTGGAATTCTGTCACTGCCTCAGCATTGCAAATTGAGCCGAATTTGATATCGAAGATACGAAAGGCCCAACGAAACGATGCTCAGATCCAAAAGTCGAAAGAACTGGTATCTGCTGGACATCAGTCTGGATTCCAGATTTCTTCTGATGGTTCTTTACGACTTAATGGTCGGCTGGTAGCTCCTGATGATTCTGATTTGAAATCTGCCCTTCTTCGAGAAGCACATTGTAGTAAATACAGTATTCACCCTGGAGGTCGAAAGATGTATTTGACATTGAGACCTCAATTCTGGTGGAAAACATATGAAGAAGGACATTGCTGAGTTTATTTCTAAATGTTTTGTCTGCCAGCAAGTGAAAGCCGAGAGAATGAAACCGGGAGGATTGCTCCATAGTCTTGAAATCCCGAAATGGAATTGGGAACATATTGCTATGGATTTTGTGACTCATTTACCTCGTTCGCCCAAGGGCTGTGATGCTATATGGGTGATTATTGATCGGCTTTCCAAATCTGCGCATTTTATTCCGTATGAACGGACTTATCCTTATAAGAGAATGGACCTGTTTATACATTGAGAATGTTGTGAGACTGCATGGTGTACCAGTCTCGATTGTATCTGATCGTGATCCCAGATTTTCTTCTAAATTCTGGGGTAGTTTTCAGGAAGCGATGGGTACGCGTTTGGCTATGAGTACTGCTTATCATCCTCAAACTGATGGCCAAACTGAGCGTTACGATCCAGACTTTAGAGGATATGTTGCGTGCTATTGTGATGGACTTCAGAATGGGATGGCGAGATGCCTTGCCATTGGTTGAATTTTCTTATAATAATAGCTTTCAGACGAGTATCGGTATGGCACCGTTTGAAGCTCTATATATGAGACGATGTAGATCACCGTTATTCTGGGATGAGATTTGTGAGAGACAATTGACTAGTCCTGAAATGATACAGGAAATGAATGATAAGGTTCAATTAATTCGGCAGCGGATGAAAGCTGCTCAAGATCATCAAACGAGTTATGCGAATAAACGAAGACGACCCTTGGAATTCCAGAAAGGTGACAGAGTGTTTTTGAAAATATCTCCCTTTAGAGGCACGGTTCAATTTGGCATGCGAGGAAAACTATCTCCTCGTTATGTTGGTCCATGCGAGATTCTAGATCAAGTTGGTGATATTGCGTATCGATTGGCATTGCCACCAGCTATATCTGCCATTCATGATGTGTTTCATGTTTCTATGCTAAGGAAATATGAACCGGATCCATTACATGTACTTGCACCTAATGAGGTGGAACTTGATCCTTCTCTTTCCTATGTCGAACAACATGTTCGAATTATGGATCGAAAGGAAAAGATATTGAAAAATAAATCGATTCCTTTAGTATGAGTGCAATGGACACGGCATGGTGTTTAAGAGTCGACGTGGGAATTGTAAAGCAAAATGCGAGAATCATATCCGCATTTATTTGATGCTAGTCCATCTGTTCCATTGTATTCGATGTATTCTGATCCTTTTACTGATTTTACTTTTGATATGTACTATAATTGGTGACATATGTATGTTTGCCAATGTTATGTATATAGAGGTGTTTGAGATTTCGAGGACGAAATCTTTTAAGAGGGGGAGAAATGTAAGGACCGTGTATCGTATTATCGTAAATCCTATATGATTATCGATAATTCAGGAATTTGACATGTGATTATACATTTGATGTATATTATGACAATGAAATTGAGAAATGAATATTGAATATGACTTAACGTTGTAAGAGCTCGAGTAGAGAAGTCGGACGCCGATAAGTACAAAAATCAAATAATTGTACAGAACGTGTGGCGCCCGGGCGGTAGAAAATGACCGCCCGAGCGCCAGGGTTGAAATTTGCGTATAGTTGGGCAGAACACTCCGCGCCCAAGCGGTAATGTTTGACCGCCCGAGCGCGGCATAAAGATTTCTCGGGGACAGAATGTCTCGCGCTCGAGCGCGAGAATTCTACCGCCCGAGCGCCGAAGAGGCGAGTTGATAAGAACAATTCTTTCATTCGTTTTCTTCATTTCATTTCAGAGACTTCGAGAGAATACGAGGTAATTTAAATTTATTTAGTCCAAATCGACTTCGAAACGCTGTCTAAACGCGAAACAAATTATATATTTGTGAGCTTCGCGTCGAGGGCTTTTGACTGAGGTAATTTTCTTCTAGTTCCAGCAGCTATAAATATTAAAGTGCTGGAACAACATGTATTTGAAGTTGAATTTCTTATATGTAGTAGAATAACCGACAATAAACTCATAATGGAAGTCGGAATTGAATTATGATATGAATTTGATTTGATATGAATTTTTGAAGTTTCAAATGATATTGGAAACTCATATTAATGAGTTTGGAGTATGTTATTGATTGGAATGAGTATGTTATTGATGTAGATAAAGTGTAATATCAATATCTTCAGGCTACATCAACTAGGAAACGAAGAATTGAGGTATGTTGCGACCGGGTAACATACGACAGGTATCTGTATTATATGATATATGTCGGATTGATTTGATTGATTGGAATGAGATTATGTGTCTATATGCCTTATTTGTTAATTGATGTGGTATAAATGACATTGAGATTGAGATATCGATGTATAAAATTAATGTTTTGTTAACACACATCATTTTATGCATACATCGATACATGACATGCACGTTGAGCTATGATCCTTGGATATCCTGATATGATTGGATTGGATTCCGGGGTTTGTGAACACAATCGCTATGCCGGTATTATATGACCCGTAAAGTATAGACAATTGTGGCCCCATATGATTGGATATTAGATTTGGGATTTGATGGCGCTTTGCCGACGCTATCATATGAGTATCCCATATTGGCCGGTGTGCCAGCTCGAGCATTGATTTGATAGCGATTCGATTGATTCTGACATGTGCTCAGTGGATGGGCATTTGACCCGATACCTCCACGACATACATGCATTGCATACCATATATCATTGTTTAGATATCTGTGGTATATATGATTGGTTGTTTCATACGGAGCTTTGCTCACCCCCAAGGGGGGCTGTTGTTGTCTTTGTGTGTGGACAATGGCAGGTACTCCACGATATCAGGAGACCGGAGAGGGTACTTCTGGAGGGAGCCACAGCTTGGGCTGAGGTTTTATGTTTATGTCTTGTTCTCAGTATATATATATGTATCTATATACCGGGGCATGTCCCGAGGATATGAATTGTTTGTATATGATTGATTTTGATTTCGTGTGGGCATGTTTATGACGTGAGATTAAATACTATTTTCAGTATTCAGATAAAAGGATTTGGGCTCATTGTAAAGGAAATTTTAAACTCGTTTTCCGCTGTAATTAATTAACCCTAATCAGATTGCATTGTAATAACGTTTCAGGAGCTAAGGGCCCCACATCACCCATCCTAAAATTGCCCAAAGTCAAGCACGCTTAACTTTAGAATTCTTATGTGACGAGCTACCGAAAAGAAGATGCACCTTCGTGATATGAGTAGTAACAATCAAATCTTTTAAACCCTCTTCAACTGTACAGTCCATTACATTGAACAGTCTCGGAATCCATCTTATTCCGGTGTGAGATCGTTTCATTCATGTTCCCTCCACCTAGAAGCCTGCCAGGAGCCGCTCATTGTCCGTGCAACTGATGGCACCGGTGATCACCCCCCGCCCTCTTCAGCCCCGGGCGTCACAGCATCGATCACACCTAGTGAGTCTATTGACTCATTAAACCTTTACCATGATAACAAGTAATACATAAACATCCACATGCAACAGTTAAAATAGCTTTTCATGAACATGCATAAACTTAAACATTTTCATATCATCATCATCATATACATATACGTTTTCTTTTTCGTTGAATCTAGATCGTTAGTTGTGACTTTCGTATCCGTATTAAAGGTCGATGGATCCATCTACATGTAACTACAGTACTAGGCGGTGGGGATGTTAGCGACACTCTCATCCGTCAACCGAGCCTTGACCTTACATATGATCGTATCATCATATTAGTCACAATTACTTCACTTCCTTCAACATTACATATTTTCATCACTTTATAAAATTCATGCATAAAATAATAAATTTTCTTTTAAACCAAGAATGCAACATATATTTTAGAGTTAACGTTTCATCATAAATTTCCATAAACATTTAAAATAACCATATTAACATATTTTACAACATTCAAGGCTCTTCCTTGACGTTTACTATTTTCTAGGTGTAAAATAACCGTTTTATCCCTAGACATAAAATTTCTCGATTTTGCCTTTTTCTTACCTTCATTGACCCTAGACCATCCCAAATGATTATTTAAGCTTAAATTAAAAATTTCTCATATTTTTATTTATCTTAAATTCTAGGCTTTCTAATTATTCTTTAATTATAAATTCTTAATGAGTTTTAATCCCTTATTAAACTCGAACTCTAATATAAAATTACCAAACATTAATTACAGACTTTTTATATTTAGTTAGCCCTCGTGAACTAAGATTCGACCCCTGTTGAACTATGTTTCAAACCCTAACCATAAAAACCCTAATTCTCGAACCACCTAAGCTAAACCTTCGAACCATCTCAAGGTTTCATCCAGCCAAGCCCAAGCCACCTTGAGCCATATTCGGACCAGACCTCCCCTGGACCCTAATGAACCCACTGGACCCCTAGGACTCAACCCTAGCACAAGTCGAAGCCTCTTACACCAGCAGGAAGCAGTGATCGAGTATCCCAAGTGCACTAGGACTCTTCGAACCTAGCTAGAAATCTAACCATCGAGCCAGCCCCATACCCAACACCTCGTTAACCCTCTCAGGACCCTATAGACCGAGCCTAGCCGAGCCCTAACCACTCTGGCCGAGCCACAAGTCCTTGCGCACAGCTGCATCCCTCGACAGTCGCGGGTAGAGCTAGGACTCGTTCCCAGCCACTGTGCTCGAGTCCTAGCGTGGCTAGGACTCCTCTCTTGACCCACCACGTCTCAGCCCAGCACTGGTCGAGCCAAAGCCAAGCCATGCATGATTGGTCCCCTTTGTAGAGCCCAAAATCAGTACACGTAAAACCCATGCAATTATTTAAACGGTTAGATCATTTATTTTAATTTAAAATGAGTTTTATCCATGCATGATTTATTTAAATGCATTATTTTAAATTAATTATGTTTATGTGATGCACGTTAAATGTTTTTCGAGTTTCATGTTTCAGGCGATCATCCGATACGGGATCGAGGAGAAGAGACCGATGACGAGTTTGACAATTTTAAACGTAGTGTTTTATTTTAAGTTAAGTATGTGGCATTTTAAATAATTTATTTGGTTTTATCATTTTCAAACCCAAATTATTTATGTAGTATTTTATGATCTTTAAACTTTTAAAAGTTTTGACACTTGTGCAAGTTATTTTAAATTTAGAGATTTTATTATAATTAAGGGGAAAATTTATACTTTTAAATTGATTGTTAATTACTAATTAAGCAATTTTATTCCCCTAATTTCTATTAAACACACGCACACACCCACACTTACACACACACAAAATCGATAACACACACACATATTCCATTCAGATTTTTATATTTTTGGAGAATAAAAAAAAACTAGGGTTCTTACCTCTAGAGTGCAGCCGCCCCTCCTTTGATTATTCTCCAGCAATTTTTGTGAGTTTTATTTCAAGAAAAATCGTTGAACGATCGTCCCGGATCAAGCCCTCGCTTCCTTCCCGCGTCGGAGTCGTCGTTTTGGTATTTTCAATTATCAAAAGACATGTATATTCAGTTTTTCCTGCGTCGATCTTGTCATCTTATGTGTTGCGAGGTTTTTATGCGAGAAAATACATGTGTGACGTGTAGAAGTTTGCGAAATCACGTTTGGATCACTTTTGAAACCATGTTTGGGATCTCAAATCTCGTTTTTACTGATCTTTTAAATACTTAGAATTTTTGGTCGAGATTTTGGGAAAACGTTCAACGTAAGAAACGTAGAACTTTTTGATACCTTTGATTTGATAAAAAATTCAAAATATTTGGATAAAAATTGATTGAGATATGATCATTTTTGTGGGACTGCTCAAACTGCGTTTTATGAAAAATTATGCTATTGATGTGTTCTTGAAGTTTTATAGTTGCAGGCGTCGTTGAGGATCAACGGGTGATCGTTACTGCATTTAGGTATGTTTAGCATGATGTTGGGATGGTATTTGGTATGCCGGTTAGTGTCGATAAGCACTCGAATTCATTAGAAGTCGTAGGAAATGATTTGGTGTCGATTTTCGTGTTTTTGAGTTGTGTTCTATCGTAGGTTGGATGTAGTTGTTTGTATGGGTTTGGAACAGGGTAATAGCACCCTAGGATGGGTCTCGAGGTATCGATTCTTAGTCCATTCAGTTGAGTTGGGAGAAATAAGCAAAATATAAGAATTTCCGCAGGTTGATTTTTATCCGAGGCTACACGGACCCTTCCACGGAGTCCGTGCCTTTGTTTCCTTTGAAGTGTCAAATTTGCGAGCCTACACGGACCCCCACACGGACCCTAGCACTGGGGTCCGTGCCGTTCAATCTTTTCGTTGTGTTTTTACAGTATCTACACTGACCCCTACACGGACCTAGGCACGGGGTCCGTGCCTTCCCTTTTCTTCACACGTATTTTACAGTACCTACACGGACCCGGAGCCGGACTTGGGCACAGGGTCCGTGTTCCTCCTGTTTGGGAATAGTTTAGATTTCCCTTTGAGATTTGTTTTGGGGTTCGATGTTATGGGTTAGTACGATGATTTAATGAGGTCGAGTCCCGAGAGATTTAAATGTCATAAGGAATTTTGTCATTTTTGGGTGTGAGCATGACTATACGTCTAAGCTATGCAAGATAAGTATTGAAACTCATGTTAGTATGTGCAGGAGTGGCCCCAAGCGAGATCCAATGAATCCCTCAATGCCAAGTAAGTATGTTCGACGTACAAATGAGAAAATGTTTTATTTTTGAGGTATGCTAAATGTCATGTGACCAATTTATGAATGGGTTTGGAAGTCGGTGAACGTAAACGACGACCTCTCCACTCCGTTAAAGCATGAACGTGGTTAGATCAGGATTGGAAAGCGGTAAAGAATGACCAGGGACCAATCCACTCGTTAAAGCATGAACGAGGATCTTATGTATGTGGCAGTGGATCTTTCCTGTCAGCCCAGTACTGTGGTTTAGTCTGATCAGGCGCATTTATGTATGAGTCACTTGCTTTGAAACATATCTCTACGCAAAATGATGAAGTTTATGAATGTTCAAGTATGTAAAAGTATGCAAGCATGTTTTAGAAAAGTCTTATGATGATGGCACGTCTATGTTTATGTATGTATGTACAAGTTTCAAGTACGTTACGTTCAAGATTTAAGTATGCAAGTTCAAGTTTCAAGTACGTACGCTCTATTTTAAAGTTGCATGTGCTTTTATTACGTATTACTCGTTACTTACAGTTTATACATGTTGAGTCTTTAGACTCACTAGAATTGATCGGTGCAGGTGATAAGGCATTTGAGGAGACGAGAGATGTGGACCAGTGAGCTGGCTTGGACTGGGTGGGAGGTTAAACCCGAGGACCGCCAAGTTTTAAGTTTTATTAAATGTTTAAAAGTACTCTGATTTATGTTATTGGTTATGAGATTTTAAACAAATATCTTTGACAAAATTTACTTTGAGATCCTTTTTGCAACTACTTTGGGGATGAACATTTTGTTTTATCGAATTTTGAAGGTTCACGATTCATTTACAAAATTTTTTATTTTTCCGCAAATTTTAAGTAGTTAAAAGTACGGTACGTTACACCCCTAACCCGACCCCTTGACAATAAAATGTTAGGCTTCGGTTCCAGCATGTTGCTGATTCGTGTATAGTTTATCAACGTGCATTCTAGGATCCATAACTCGTGTAAAAATATTGCACAAACAATCCCTAATCATGGCAGCCCCTTCATGTAAATAATTCTCGTGTTTTGGATCAAAAATCATGATTTAAACCCATGTGTATGTGTGACGTCTACTGTTTTTTAAATGTTTTTAAATATATATATATATATATATATATATTATTTTATTTTTTGTAAATCTCACATTTTGAAAGTAAACATTTAAATAATCTGCATGCATGCTAACTTACTAAGAAAAATACAATTTAAAAATAATTGTAAACATTTGAAAATTAAAAGAAATAGTACAATTTAAAATGATCGGAATCCTCCAAGTAGGTAATTGCAAGCAGCAGCAAATAAAAATCCTAGTAATCATTAGTGTATCGAAATCAGTGTATAAAATGTCAAGTCCTCTCATCTCTCCCAAAATCATGATGTGCGGAAAAGTGTGGTCCTCGGGTTGTGCGCACATCTAGGCCTGCCTGCTTAGAGTTCGGCCCCTCTAGTCCCCTCAAAATCATGATCACCTGCATCACACACGTCTAGTGAGTCTAAAGACTAAACACACTTGTACCGTGATAACAAATACATATATGTAACAAGCAACAGTGAAAAATATCGTAATCAACATACATTTCATGTCTGTGGTAAAATAATATGCATAATCGTGACCTGTCAAAACATGTTAATAATCATAGCACATATCATCATGAAAACATATACGTGTTCATTTTCATAATTTAGATTATGTTCGTCAGCTGTGACTTTTGTAATATCATGTCATTCGATGCATCAATCTACGTGTAACCTAGGTGCACGGCGACGGAGGCATCAGCGACGGAATCACCCGTGCACTGAGCCCCAACCTTTCGTGTCATCATGTTATCGTGTCATCGTATTAGTCACAACCAACTTCCCATCCTTCAAAAACGTGTCATCATATTCACCACTTAAATAAAAGCATGCATATACATAATTTTTCCTTTAAACCAAGCATGCAACGTATTTATCGTAAGTCCATAAAAATCATGAAATGATGCATAAACATTTAAAACATGATAAATTTTTGCCCAGGGCGCTGCCAGGACCAAAATCTCACACCGGGTGCAAAATGACAATTTTGCCCCCAAAAACCCAAAATTACCGTTTTACCTCTCTGCATATAAATTTGACCCGAAGCTTATAAAAATCCTTAAACCAGGACCAAAATCTCACACCGGGTGCAAAATGACCATTTTGCCCCTAGAAACCCAAAATTATCGTTTTACCTCTTTGCCTATAAATTTGACCCGAAGCTTATAAAACTCCTTAAACATTCCAAAACATATTTTTAAGCATTCTTAGACGTAATTTCGAGCCATTTTACAACTTAACTAATTCGTTTTAAAACTTGGCCCGGGGTTCCGTTTTAACCCAGATCGACTCGAAACTTAACCGAATTTTCCCAACTTTTTTACCACACCTTATAAACACTTAAAGGCCCTAAAACCATCAATACTAAGCCCATAAACTTTTTGGAATGGACCTAAAAGTTGCTGGACGACAACTCTTCCCCAAACTCGATCCCTAATGCGGCCTCCTCTGAATAATAGATGCTAGCTTACAACCTATGAATCCAGCTACTGACCCACCCCTCTTGGACACCCATAGGACCCCTCTGAACCCTTAGAACCCACGGCTACACACCCATGCAAGCCGCAGCTCGTCCCTGAACAAAACTCCCGAGACTACCCAACCCGCGATCTCTTCTCCCTTCTCAAGATCGTTCGGCTTCAAAGGTGGCTCCAGCAGCGTTCGAACCCTCCTTAGCCATGTCTTACACCCTGAATGATCTGGTCTAGGACTTGAATCAATCCTCGTACTGCCAGGTCCCTCTGTTTCAACGCGATCTCCTTAATACCGAGCCATCTTAGGGACAATGCCTCTCGATATCCACCCTACAACGTCTAGCCTTCCATACTACCTTATTAACTCCTTAAAACCATCATGTATCTCCCCTTAGTGACCCGATATTGGCAGCCCCTCGTACAAGACCAGAAAACCGTGACTAACAATACAAAAAAATGCAATAATTTCATGCAATCGAAAAACCCTTCGTGTCCTAGGCTAGATCAAAAATTTCTCAAACAAATGCATACACACAGTAGTATAAGACGTGAATGATGCCAAAACAAGGTAACATGGAGTGCCTTGATGTATATTGAATAAAAACTTTGAAGAACCGTGCCAAGAGAAGGCACCAGAGGGATTTTCTTTGCAAGATGAAGCTTGGCCGAAGCTTGGCTGATGAGGGGCTGTTGAAATTGAGCGGAACTTATAGGGGAATGGGTGTGTTGGCTGGTAGGAGGATTAGGTTTAGGTTAAATAATAATTAGGTGCTAGGTTAAGGTTAAATAAAAGGGTTTAAGGAGCCGTAGTATAAAATTAAAGGGTAGAAAGTGGATTGGGAGTCCATTAAGCTTAAAAATAGACCCATTAAGTCCAAACACACACCCAAAAAATATTTTGTTTTGGTAAGTTTTTTAAAATATTACCTGAACCCTAAAATATTCTCGTGTTTCAATAAATTTTACGTACCACTGAAAAATATTCTATGCCGGGTAAAAATACCCAACAAAACCAATTTCTTGAAAAATAAATTTAAAACATCTTATATTATTAATTAAAACTAATCATGTAATAAAAATAATTTTCCTGATAATTCCTTGGTATCCGTTCCTCGTTCGAGTGCGAAATGCAACTTAAAAATCTTTAATGCATGAACCTTTAAAATTTCATGAAATAAATCCTATCATGCAGTAATTATGCATAAAATACATAGAAATAATTAAACACATATTTTAATTAAAATTCTAGATTGCATGCATTCAGGTTCCGTAAATTAAATTCCTGGACCTTACAACTCTCCCCCCTTTAATAAAATTTCGTCCTCGAAATTTAAAACGTACCGAATAACTCCGGGTAGTGATTCCTCATCTCGGTCTCGGTCTCGGTCTCCCACGTGGCCTCCTCCTCGGAATTATTCAGGCACTTGACCTTGACCATCTGGATCACCTTATTCCGGAGCCTCTTCTCCTCTCTGTCCAAAATCTGTTGGGTTTCTCCTCGAATGATTGGTGCTGTGTCAGCTGAAGTGGCTCATAGTTAAGCACATGCGAAGGATTCGATATGTACTTCCGCAGCATGGAGATGTGGAACACATTAAGAACTCCCGCCAGATTTGACGGTAATGCGACTCTGTATGCGAGTGTCCCAACTCTCTCTAAAATCTCAAATGGTCTGATGAATATAGGACTGAGCTTGTCCTTCTTCCCGAACCTCATCACACCCTTCATCGGTGCGACCTTCACGAAAACATGATCCCCTTCTGCGAACTCAAGATCTCGCAACCTCTAATCAGCATAACTCTTCTAACGGCTCTGATCAGTCTTCATCCTGTCCCGAATCATGGCCACTAAATCTGCTGTCTGTCTGACAATATCCGGACCCAGCTCTGCTCGCTCTCCCACCTCAACCCAATAAACTGGCGACCTACACTTCTTCCTGTACAGTGCCTCGTATGGAGCCATACCTATCGATGCCTGATAACTGTTGTTGTATGTAAACTCCAAAAGAGATAAATTTGGCTCCCAGATACCCTGGAAGTCGTTCATGCATGCTCGGAGTAGGTCCTCTAGAATCTGAATCACCCTCTCTGAATGACCTTCTGTCTGAGGATGGAAGGTAGTACTGAACAATAACTTAGTACCTAGCGCCTGGTGAAGACTCTTCCAGAATGCAGACGTGAACATCAGATCCCTGTCTGATATGATGGACACTGGAATCCCATGAAGTCTGACTATCTCTCTGATGTACAGCTCTGCGTACTGAGTCATGGTGAATGTCTTCCTTATCAGTAAGAAATGAGTTGATTTAGTGAGCCGATCAACAATCACCCAAATGGCATCGAATCCTCTAGTAATCCTCGGAAGCCCTGTCACAAAATCCATAGTAATGTTCTCCCATTTCCACGCGAGAATAGGGAGTGGTCTCAGCTTTCCTGCAGGTCTCTGATGCTCTGTCTTGACCTCCTGACATGTCAAACACTCGGAGACGGACCACAGAATATATCGCTTCATGCATGGCCACCAGTAAAGAGTCTATAGATCCTTATACATCTTTGTACTCCCTGGAATGGATGGAGTATGGGGTGCTGTGGGCCTCGCTCAAGATATATGCTCGGAGGGAATCACTTTCAGGAACCCATAGAAGGTCCATATATCTGACTATGTCGTCCACAAATTTATACAGTCTCTGGCCATTAGCGTCATTCCTCTGTCTCCACTTCTGTAACTGCTCCTCAGAAGTATGTTCTGATCGAATTCTGTCTCTCAGAGTCGACTAGTAGTATAAGAGTAGCAAGATTCGGGGCCTCGCCCCTGTCATAAACTACAAGATCAAATCTCTGAATCTCAGCCTGCAAAGGTCTCTGCACCGACAAATCAGCAATCACTGTGTGCTTCCTACTCAGAGCATCTGCAACCACATTAGTCTTACCCGGATGGTAGCTACTTTCACAATCATAGTCTTTCACCAGCTCAAGCCACCTCCTCTGTCGCATATTAAGCTCTTTCTGTGTGAAGAATTACTTCAAGCTCTTATTATCAGTAAAAATCCTGCACTTCTTCCCATACAGATAGTGTCTCCAGATCTTCAGGGCGAATACCACTGCTGCTAGCTCGAGGTCATGAGTCGAAAATTTTTTTCATGGACCTTCAGCTGTCTAGATGCGTAGGCTATAAATCTGTCCTGCTGCAGCAGAACCGCGACGAAACCCTAGCTTCAATTCATCTGTATATACCACAAACACTACTTGCCCTGATGGCATAGCTAGAACTGGTGTAGTGGTCAAAGCCTACTTCAGTCTGTCAAAGTTCTACTGGCACTCAAATCCCCAGATATACTTTGCATTCTTCTTCGTCAGGGCGGTCATAGGCACCGCAATAGAAGAGAAGCCCTGAATTAACTCCCTATAGTAACCTCCAAATCCCAAGAAGCTACGGATCTCTGTCACGCTCTTAAGAACTGGCCAATCTCTGACTGGATCTACTTTGTTGGGGTCGACCTCTTTGCCATCCTGAGATAAAATGTGGCCCAAGAATGCCACCTTGTCTAGCTAGAACTCACGCTTGCTAAACTTGGCATACAGTCGTCTATTTTGTAGAGTCTGCAGTACTCTCCTCAAGTGTTGAGTGTGCTCCTCTCTGCTCTTCGAATAGATCAAGATATTGTCAATGAAGACTATGACGAACTGATCCAAGTATGGCTGAAATACGTGATTCATGAGATCCATGAAGATCGCTGGTGCGTTCGTCAGGCCGAAGGGCATGACCATAAACTTATAGTGCCCATAACGCGTCCTGAAGGCTTTCTTATGCACGTCGGTCTCTCTCACCTTCAGCTGATGGTATCCGGATCGGAGATCTATCTTTGATAACACTGATGCTCCCTGAAGCTGATCAAACAAATCCTCGAACCTCGTCAACGGATACTTATTCTTAATAGTGAGTCTATTCAGCTCTCTGTAATCAATGCACAGTCGCATGCTGCCATCCTCCTTCTAGACAAAAAGAACTGGTGCGCCCCAGGAAGAAAAACTAGGGCGAATGAAACCCCTATCTAATAGATCCTGAATATGATCTTTCAGTTCTTTCATTTTTTCAGGCTCCAACCGGTAGGGTGCTTTAGATATCGGCACTGTCCCTGGCATAAGCTCAATAGAAAAGTTCACCTTTTTATCTGGTGGGATGCCTGAAACATCGTCAGGGAACACACTGGAGGACTCGCTGACTACCGCCACCTCCTCGAGCCTCTAACTGACTAGCTCTGACACTGATACGATGCTGGCTAAGAATGTGTGGCAGCCTCTCTTGATAAGCTTCTCGCACACATGCAGGAAATGACGTGTGGCAAATGCTTGTGTCTGGCTGCCTCAAAGACAAACGTCTTCCCACTAGGCAGTCTGACAGACACTGACCTTTGTCGAAAATTTATGACTGCTCCATGGGACGATAGCTAGTCCATACCCAAGATGATGTCAAACTCCGGTAACAGTAGAACTATCAAATCTACGTGCACCGTATACTTCTGTAAACGAAGCCCCAATTTCTTCACTAATTGGAATGTGAACATCTAATCCCCGGATGGGATCGATACCCTGAACCCTGAATCCATCGCTACTGGCAAGATTTTTAGTTTCTTTACGAATGATTCGTTTATAAAAGAATGTGTAGCCCCTAAATCTAGCAATGCATGCGTAGCTACACTTGAAATATATATCCTCCCTGTGACAGAACATACCATCAAATCTAATCGTGTTAAAACTTAAAAATTTTCTTACCTACAATTAACCCGAAATCCTCAAAATTAACTGAATTAACCCCATGCATTCCACGAAATTTTCGAAATTACCCCCTAAAATCTTGAAATTTACATTTTAACCCCTAAAGTTTCGAAAATCACACTATAGGCTTCACAAATTTCGAATTTAGCCTCTAAAATTATCCATTCATGCAATTAAATCCTCAATTCAAACTAGTCAGAGCATTCATCCTAATTCTTCTAGGTTTTCAATCCCATAATTTATTTATAATAACAAACAATTCATCAAGTTCAATTAAAGCGGTAAACATAAAAAAACTTAAGTGTAAGGGTTACGGTGATCAAATCCTCGGCATGTAACACATATGCCCTGCCGGTAGTGGGACCTATGTTCTGAGGGCAATCTGCAGCCTTCTGCCCCTCCTGTTTGCATACAAAACATCTGTAGGTGCCCCACATGCATTTGCCATAGTGATATTTGTTCTACTGCTTGCATGTCGCCCCTCCCTCCGGCCTAGGAGCCCATGGTGCCTGAGGTGGCCACTGCTGTCCTGGCCCCCTGTACTGTCCCTGGGGCTTCTGCTGCCTATGTTTTCTCATTGGCCTTATATACTGCTTCTTCTGTGGCTGAGAACTGGACTGGGCCTGATGCCTCTTTCTCTGCATCTCAAAGTCTATGTCCCACAGAGACTGCTCCGCATAAAGCGCAGGCGGTGGTCTCATCATATCCCGCCATCCTCATCAGCATAACATCCCGGTGAAGGGTGGGTCTCAGTCCATCCATGAAATGCCTCAACTTTTGAGCGGCATCCTTGGAGATAATGGGCATGAAGTGACTGACCCTGTCGAATTTTCTGATAAACTCCGCCACAGACGATTCCCCCGGGCGGAGACTCATAAACTCCATCGTCAGGTGGCTCCTGACATCAGCAGGGAAGATGTAGAACCCGTAACTTAGACTACGTATAAACCATGCATAATTCTAGTATTTAAATTAAAAATGATTTTTTGTTGCATGAGTATTTTGAAGTTAATTATTTTATTATTTCATGCAGTAGTTTGATTTTTACCATTTCAATTATTTCAGTGAGGCCGGGCTGGAGTTGGAGTTTTGAGATAAAATTTAAAATTCAAGAAACATTTCCAGAATTTATTTTAGCTAGCAAGTAAATTCATTTAAGTTAATAAGGAGGTTTGGGGATTTAATTTTATTACTTGAGGTGAGTAGGAAATAAGTTCATTTAATTCCAATAATTAAGGGTTTAATTCACTAAATTAATTAAAGGATTAGTGAGGCTTTTAAGGGTTATTAATTTACTAGATAATCAATATTTCCCCTTCCTTTTATAGTTAAGATTTCGGCCACCCCTATTTGCTAGAGCATTACCATGCCAACTCATCACCCTTTTGACCCATTCTTTTTGGTGATTATGTAGAACCCGTAAATCAGTAGACGTATAAGCCATGCATAATTCTAGGTTTTCTTAAATTTAATTGACTTCATTGTATGATTATTTTAAATGCATTTGTTTGAAGTTAATTATTTTATTATTTCAGTTCAGTAGTTTGATTTTTAGCATTTCAGTATTTTCAGTGAGGCCGGACCGGAGTTGGAGTTTTGAGATAGAATTTAAGATTCGAGAAATATTTCCAGAAGTTAATTTAGCTAGCAACCAAGTTCATTTAAGTTAGAAAGGGAGGTTTGAGGATTTAATTTAATTATTTGAGGTGATTAAGAAATGAATTCATTTAAGTTATTAAATTAAGGGGTTAGCTCACTAAATTATTTAAAGGATTAGTAAGGCTTTCAAGGATTATTAATTGACTAGATAATCAACATTTCCCTTTATTTTATCATGCATTTTTCGGCCACCCTTAGTGCTAGAAGATTCATTTTCCAACTCATCAACTTTGACCAATTCTTTGCATGTAATTAGTAGGATAATTCTAGGATTTTTGGGAGCACAATTTAATTAAATAAATGGACATATCCTAGACTAGAAAATAAGCAAAATTTCGGCCACTACCTCCTAGAAGCATCCACCAACTCATTTGATATCAAACCATAATTCAAAATTCAAATTCAAAAGGGAGTGGACTTGGTCTTGATCCTTCCTTATATTTTGCACCCATCTTATCTCACTCCCCAACCATTTTCTCCCTCCCTCACCACTGAATTCAGCACCATTCAGATCCATTTTCAGTGTAGAAAAATCGTGAGTCTTAGCTAGAGGGAAGGCAAGAAAATCGAGTTCAAGAAAGGTAGACAAGAAGCGCTCCACCTCCTCCGTGCCGCGTCGTCGTCGTTTCGTTCGTTTTCTTTCGAAACGAAACCAGGCATGTCTAGATTTCTTTCAAACCTCAATCAAGTCATATTATTATTTATTTTTCAGTACATGATCATGTTTTAGCAAGCGAAAACCGAGATACATGTCAAAATATTTTGGAACACACATGCAGAATTTCGGCTCTTCATGGCAAGCTTCACGATTTCTTTTGGTTTGTGAGTTTCAGGTATTGGATCGACTCCAGGCTCCCAAGGCGGCTTGTATACATGTAGTAGGATGCATTAGGACCATATTGGTCCATCCAAACCAGCCCCATGCTTGCTGGAAAACCGAAATGACAGCAAGTCCCCCATAGGTGCAGAAATGTGATTCAAAAATTCAGTTTGGATGTCAAGGAGGAAGGATCTGATCTTGGCTGCCCCAAGGGCCTATAGCCATGGTTGGATCACTTCCCTAGCATGTCTAAGACGTGACTAAGTTGCCCTTTTGGTGGCTTTGTCCATGGCCCCTCGGTTTTTAATCAAAACGTGAAAACAGCCCCATTCGGCTTCTTCATTTGTTCAGCTTTTGATTTCGTTCTTTTGTTGCTTGGTATGGATCTTGGTTGGCCTATGGCCCTTAGCCACGGTTCATATCATGCTCCTAGATGTCTAGAGCGTGCCATGGTCAATCAAATGGCCACTGGAACGACGCAAGACATCGATCATAGCATAAACACTACACACGCATGCACGTTGCTCTCGGTTGGACCCTTCGGTTAAGATTCGGTGTGATGCGGATTGTGGCTGGCCTAGGGCCCTTAGCCATGGTTCAAATCATTCCTTGGGATGTTGGTAAGAGTCCCTGGTCGGTGGTTCACGCCCCTAATGGCCGATAGTCTCGAAACAAATGCAAGTCTTGTAGTGCGCAGCTGCTGTATTTTTTTGACAGCAAGTATGCTGCTGTTCAGAAGCGTCGTTTGAGTTCTTGGTTGGCTTTTAGCCCATGGCCTTGGACTGGACAGTGCTTCATTGAGTTAGGAAGGTCATGTTTTTGACCGTTTGTCATTTGGATCATTTTTGAGGTCGTACGAGAATTTACGGTGCAATGTGCCAAATTGACTCTCGAAAGAGCGTTTCGTGTTTTGGCCTCCATTCCACCTAGATTTCGACCCTATCATTTTAGGAACATTATTTTATGATTTTTCAGCGTATTTTAATCATGACTATACGTCGGTTCAGTGTCGGTTAAGGTTGGCTCGGAGTCATGATTAAATGCGAAGTCATTAGGCGTCATAGTCGCATCTTTTGAACGTAAATTGCATAGTTGGTCATGTTTAAGCTATTGCATATTTTTCATGGCACAGTTAGGTTGCAGCGAGCCTGGGAACGATCCAATCCAATCCAGTTGGTAAAATCAGGAATTTTCATTATGCCAGTTAATTTTTTTACGTGCATTAAATAGAAAATGATTATTTTTGAGATTTATGCGATATGGCTTGTGGTTCATTCACTATGTGGGAGTGTTATTTTTACGGTCGCCAGTGACCGATCAGTTCAGTATGGTACCACCCGGTCGCCAGTGACCGGCCAGCTCAGTTCAGTTTCAGCCTCCCCGGTAGCCAGTTACCGATCAGTTCAGCTTAGTGCAGTGGCCACAGGCGCAAAACATAATCTCAACAGAAAATTTTACCAGATATTTCAGTACAGGCTCCAAGGAGCAAATATTTTTACAGTGATTTCCAGTTCAGTTATGCACGTATTATAATTGCTCAGTACAGATTATTTTCAGTATGCCTCAGGAAAGGATATGTTAACTCATGCATATTTTAAATTCAGATTTTTACTCGTTACCTGCGATATATGCATGCTGAGTCTTTAGGCTCACTAGACTTGATTGTTGTAGGTACTGATGAGGCCAGGGCCGAGGGCGGGGACCAGTGAGCCAGCTTAGGTCGGCAGTAGTGGCACCCGAGGACCTCAGAGCAGCCGTTGTTATTTTTTTCCGCAAACAATTTTTATCAGTCGTTGGATAATTTTTAAATTGTGATCTTTGGCAAACTTTATTTTCTTCCGCTGCTATTATTTTAAATATTGAACTTGATTCACCAGTGATTTTATGAATGAGGCCATTTAAGTTCTTTTAAAAAAAAAAAATAAATTCTTAATTTTCCGCAAATTTTCAAGAATGGAGTTTTTGGCCCTTCACAGATTAACATGCTAATCTTTCTTTTATTAGTAGTCCACCTTAATTAATTAATTATTGAGCATTATCCTAACCTAGTCCTAGCCTTTCATGTTCGGCCACATGCATTCTAGAATCATCCAACATATCATTTGATAGCAACCATAATTCAAATTTCAAAACTAGTAGATTTGGTCTTGCTTGTTCCCCATTATATGGCAACCACTCCCTCACTCCCCTAACCAATATTATCCTCCCCTCTCCACCGAATTCAGAGTGTATGTGAGAAGAAAAAAAAAATCGTGAGGTTCATAGCTTTTAAGAGGAGAGAAATCGAGCAAGGTAGAGAAGAAAGCTAGATCGCACCACTCCTCCGCGCCGCGTCGTCGTCGTTTCGTTCGTTTTCTTTCAAAACGAAACCAGGCATGCATATAATCTTTCTTGCTCTCCAATCAAGTCCTAATATTATTTTTAAACATCACTTGTACATGATTTTATACAAGAGAACCGAAATATACCTCAAGCCTTTTCGAAATGCATGTGCAGATTTTTTTTCGACTTTCATGGCAGCTTCACGTTTTTCTCAAGTTTTGTGGTTTCAGGTGGATGGTTCGATTCCAGGCTCACTAGGCTACATCTAGACACATACTAGGGTGTGTCAAGACTGTGATGGTCGATTCAAACAAGCCCCATGCATGACAGAAAGCGAAAATAACAGCAGCTTCTCTTCCTTGCCATTTATGTTTCGAAATTCTGTGTGTGCTGTCAAAGGAGAAAGGATCTGATCTTGGTTGCCCCAAGGGCCTATAGCCATGGTTAGATCACTTTCGTAGCATGTCTAAGACGTGACTAAGTTTCCCTTTTGGTGGCTTGGTCCATGGTGCATCGGTTTTTAAATAAAACGCAAGAACAGCCCCTTTCCCCATTTGGCCCTTCCCTGGTACAGCATATGAGTTTCGGTTTTGGTGGTTTGGTGTGGATCTTGGTTGGCCTATGGCCCTTATCCACGGTTCATACCATGCCCCAAGATGTCTAGGTCGTGCCATGGTCAATCAAATGACCATTGGAACGAGACGAGACAGCAAGCGAAGCACAACACCACACACGCACGCATGAGTGTCCTCGGTAGGAGTTTTTGGTTGGTTGCTGGAATGGTGAGGATTGTGGCTGGCCTAGGGCCCCTAGCCATGGTTCAAATCATTCCTTGGGACGTTGATACGAGGTTTTAGTCGGAGGTTCAAACCCCAATGTCCATTAGCCTCGCAAACGACGCAAGCAAACCAAGCACAGCTGCTGTATTTTTGGACAGCAACTTGCTATGACGGTTCAGTGGCTCGTTCGAGTTCTCGGTCGGCTTTTAGTCTATGGCCTTGGACTGGACAGTGCCTCATTGAGTTAGGAAGGTCATGTTTTTGACCGTTTGTAATTCGGTTCATTTTTGAGGTCGTACGAGAATTTACGGTGCGATGTGCCAAATTGACTCTCGAAAGAGCGTTTCTTGTTTTGGCCTCCATTCACCTAGATTTCGGCCCTCACTATTTTAGGAGCATTATTTTATCATTTAGGCGTATTTTAATCATGACTACATGACGGTTCAGTGTTGGTTCGGGTTGGTTCGGAGTCATGATTAAATACGAAGTCGGTAGGCGTAATTGTCACATTTTAGAATGTTATTGCATAGTTTGGTCCCATAAATCTATTGCATATTTTTCATGACATATTTAGGTTGCAGCGAGCCTGGGAGCGATCCAATCCAAGCAGTAAATTATTACAGGATATTTAATTGTGCCGTTTAATTATATTACGTGTATAAATATATAAAATGTTCATTTTTAAGATTATGCGATATTGCTTGTGGCCATTTCACTATCATGGGATTATTGCTGAATCCGGTCGCCAGTTACCGGTCAGTTGAGTTTGTTTCACCCAGTATACTGTGGCTACAGTCTGATCAGACGTTTACTATTTTACCCGATCGCCAGTTACCGGTCATGGGAGCATTTTATTATCCGGTCGCCAGTTACCGGTCAGTTTCATTGCAGGGGCCACTTGCGTATACCATAATCTCACCAGGAAAATTATTACAGGCTATTTCAGTACGGGGCTCCAAGGAGCAAACATTTTTACCATGATATGTTCAGTTCAGTTATGCACGTATTATAATTAATCATGACACGACACTTTTACGATATGCCTCGTGACATGACATTTTTATTCCATGAAATTTTACAATAGTATTTACTCGTTATTTACGATATATGCATGTTGAGTCTTTAGACTCACTAGATTTGATTGTTGTAGGTTCTGATGATTCCGGGGCCGAGGGCGGGGACCAGTGAGCAGGCTCGAGTCGGCAGTAGTAGGACCCGAGGACCTCAGTTCAGCATTTATTTTTAATTGATGGCTCAAACATTTTAACTATTGTTCGAAAAACTTTTTATTGTTATTTCGAAAAATGTTAATTTCTTCCGCTGCCACATTGAACATCAAACTTTATTTACAAGCTCATTTATGAAGGAGGCAATTTTAATTATTTAAAAAGAAAAATTTTAATTTTTCCGCAAATTTCCAAGTACGGATTTCTAGGCCCTTATAGATGGTATCAGAGCGGTGGTTTTGTATAGGGTTGTACTACTACTGACCACGAGAAGCTCACGAAGTCACGTCTTCGGTCTGTAAATTATATTTACGCATTTTCTTTAAAGTATGAATTATTTTCTTAACGGCATGATTTCATGAAGCATTTTATGTCCAGATTCATTTTATTTGTTCAGTATTTAAATTTAATTAAATTATGGGATTATGCATGTTAGTTACGTATGAGTTATATATGGAACAGTATGCCCCCTAGACGCACCCTTGAGCGCCCTACTGAGGATGAGCCTCGCCGAGAGGGCAGAGAGGAGCCGAGGCAGGAGAGAGACTTACCACCTCCACCTCCACCGGACATGAATGCCCAGATGTTAGCTGGGATGACTCAGTTCTTCGCACAGTTTTCGGGGAACAATGCTGTGGCGACCAGGCCGACAGGGCCCGAGGCTGTCTACGAAAGATTTCATGAAGATGCGTCCGAAAGAGTTTTCTGGGACGTCGGACCCCATGATTGCCGAGGGCTGGATCAAGTCCCTCGAGGTTATCTTTGATTTCATGGAGCTTGGCGATGCGGATCGAGTTCGTTGTGCCTCTTATCTTTTCGGAGGAGATGCCCGCTTATGGTGGGAAGGAGCATCGGTAGCCCTGAACATGGCTACGCTGAGTTGGGTACGTTTCACGGAGGTGTTCTACTCCAAATACTTTGCTGAGGAAGTGCGCACCAGGTTGACCACTGAGTTTATGAGCTTGAGGCAAGGAGATATGACTGTTACGGAGTTCATCCGTAAGTTCGAGAGGGGTTGTCATTTTGTACCCCTGATTGCAAACGATGCTAGAGCCAAGATGATGCATTTTCTGGTGGGTCTACGGCCGATCTTGCGCAGTGATGTTAGGGTGTCGGACCCTACTTCTTATGAGGTCGTTGTCTCCAAAGCCCTAGCCGCAGAGCAGGATCAGTGTGACATCGAGAGAGATCGCTTGGGAAAGCGACCAGCCCAGGTACCACACCGCCCTCCTCCTTAGCAGCATCAGCAGCAGAACAAGAGGCCTTTTCACGGACCGCCTAGAAACAGAGGCCAGCAGCAGCGTGGACGCCCAGCCCCGAGGGCTCCTGAGCGCCCAGTCTGTCCTAAATGTTCACGTCGCCATCCTGGAGCATGTTTGTACGGCTCAGGAAAGTGTTATAGGTGTGGTAGTCCAGACCACTTATTTCTGCAGTGCCCTCAGAGGAACCTGCCTACCCAGGGCAGAGTGTTTGCTCTCCATGCGACGGAGACGAACCCCGATACTATGCTGATGACAGGTACCTTAAGCTTTGAGTCTGCATTTGGAGCTTAATGTTTTGGGTTAATATTTTGAACATAGAATTGCGATAGGATTGCATGCCCTACTTTGTAATATTTTGGAAATTGAAGTTAGAAGAACTTCAACCTTTGCATGTCTATAAGTTTAGTCTTTGTAACTATTGGGTTCAACTTAGAGTTCCGATCTTTCAGGGAGAATTTTTATATCCGGTTTCGCTACGAAGGCCTTGATAGATTCAGGGGCCACTCACTCATTCATTTCAGAGGTCTTTGCTAATTTCTCAAAGTTAAGACCATTGGGCTAGATATAGCCTATTCCGTAGTACTGCCGTCTGGCGAGGAGATGGCAGCCACCAGTGTGATCCGAGACATAGATCTTGAGCTCCATGGCAACCTTGTTTATGCAGATCTGATCGTACTGCCGATGCTAGAGTTTGACATTATACTAGGGATGGATTGGCTACTGCGGAACAGAGTTTTGATTGACTTCCAGCGGAGATCTGTTCTAGTCCGACCGCCTGGAATGACGCAGTTCTTATTTGAGCCAGACAGGTACTTTCCTCTACCACGTATTATTCCATATGTTCAGGCTGGGAAGCTCATGCATAGAGGGTGTTGGGCGTTTCTAGCAACCTTTGTATCTGTCCCCGAGGCGCCCAGTCAGTCAACCTCAGATGTTCCGATTTTTAGAGACTTCTTAGACGTTTTTCCTGAGGACGTCTCTGGTATGCCACCTAAGAGAGACGTGGAGTTTTCCATCGAGCTTATGCCAGGTACGGCTCCGATCTCAAAAGCACCATACCGACTTGCACCGACAGAGATGGCAGAGCTTAAGAAGCAGATTCAGGAACTTCTTGACAAGGAGTTCATTCGCCCTAGTTTCTCACCTTGGGCCGCGCCAGTCTTGTTTGTTAAGAAGAAAGATGGCACGATGAGGCTTTGTATTGACTATCGGGAGTTGAACAGGGTTACAGTGAAGAATAAATACCCACTTCCGAGGATTGAGGATCTGTTTGACCAGTTGCAGGGAGCTTCAATTTTCTCCAAGATTGATCTGCATTCCGGGTATCACCAGTTGAAGGTGAGAGATGCTGATGTTTCAAAGACAGCTTTCAGGACTCGTTATGGTCACTACGAGTTTCTTGAGATGCCGTTCGGTTTGACGAATGCGCCAGCGATCTTCATGGATCTCATGAATCGCGTATTTCAGCCATACCTCGACCAGTTTGTGATAGTGTTCATAGATGACATTCTCGTCTACTCCAAGAATCGGGAGGATCACAGCAGGCATCTGACCACAGTGTTGCAGACCTTGCAGAAACACAAATTATTCGCAAAGTTCAGTAAATGCGAATTCTGGTTAGAGAAGGTGGCGTTCTTAGGCCACATTGTTTCCAGCAGTGGCATTGAGGTAGACCCAGCGAAAGTTGCAGCAGTCAGAGATTGGGTTGTGCCGCAGAATGCATCAGAGATCCGCAGTTTTCTTGGCTTAGCAGGATATTATCGAAAGTTCATTAATGGATTCTCTTCGATTGCAGTTCCACTCACAGCACTGACAAAGAAGAATGTGAAATTTGTTTGGAGCGAGGAGTGTCAGAAGAGCTTCGATACTTTGAAGCAAGCTCTTATCTCAGCACCAGTTTTGGCCGTTCCGTCAGGGTCCGGTGAGTTTGTTCTGTATACCGATGCTTCGAAGCTCGGTCTTGGCGCAGTATTGATGCAGCATGGGAAGGTGATAGTTTATGCTTCTAGACAGTTGAAGACTCATGAGAAGAACTACCCTACCCATGATCTAGAGTTGGCCGCAGTAGTTTTTGCCTTGAAGATTTTGAGGCATTATCTGGATCGAGAGAAGTGCCAGATCTTTACTGACCACAAGAGCCTCAAGTATTTCTTTACGCAGAAGGAGCAGAACCTACGTCAGAGGCGTTGGTTGGAGCTTGTGAAGGATTATGACTGTGACATTAGCTACCACCCGGGTAAAGCTAATGTAGTTGCGGATGCATTGAGCATAAAAGTCGCAGTGATGGCTCATTTGACAGTGTCGAGACCTCTTAAGATTGAGATGCAGAGGTTTGATCTTGAGACTTATCCTCAAGGTAGAGTTCCCTGTCTATCTACCTTGACCATTCAGTCTTCTCTTCTGGACCGTATTCGCAGTGGTCAGTCATCAGATGAGCAGTTAGCAAAGTGGAAGCAGAGGGATGAGGCCAAGGGCAGTGTCTTGTATTCAGTCAGTGATGGTATTGTGAGATACCGAGACAGGATATGGGTTCCTAGCAGTGATTCTATCCGAGCAGATATCTTATCAGAAGCCCATACGTCGCCGTACTCTATTCATCCAGGGAGTACGAAGATGTACATGGATCTGCAGCTATTGTATTGGTGGCCAAGGATGAAGAAGGATATCAGGCGATTTGTGTCCGAGTGTCTGACTTGCCAATTAGTGAAAAGCGGAGCATCAGAGACCAGCAGGTTTGCTCAAGCCTCTCCCTATTCCCGAGTGGAAGTGGGAGAATGTTACCATGGACTTTGTGACCGGATTGCCGAGGTCAGCCAGAGGATCGAATGCTATTTGGGTGATTGTAGATCTGTCTTACCAAATCAGCGTATTTCTTGCCTATTAAGACGACTTTCACCATGATTCAGTATGCAGAGTTGTACATCCGGGAGATAGTCCGACTTCATGGCATTCCAGTATCTATCGTATCTGACACAGATCCCAGATTCACTTCCTCGTTTTGGAAGAGTTTACATTCGACTATGGGTACGAAGTTGCTGTTTAGCACAACTTTCCATCCGCAGACAGATAGGGCAGTCAGAGCTGAGACATTCAGATTTTGGAGGATATTCTCCGTGCTTGCGTCATTGATTTCTCTGGGAGTTGGGAGTCGAACTTGCCATTGGTAGAGTTCACCTACAACAACTTCCAGTCTTCCGTTGGTATGGCTCCGTATGAAGCACTATATGGCCACAAGTGTAGATCACCTGTGCATTGGGATGAAGTAGGAGAGAGAGCAGAGTTGGGTCCAGAGATTATTCAGCAGACTGTCAACGTAGTAGCCCGGATTTGTGAGAGAATGAGGACTGCTCAGAGTCGACAGAAGAGCTATGCAGATCAGAGGAGGAGAGATTTAGAGTTTGCTGTCGGCGACCATGTCTTTGTGAAGGTGGTACCTATGAAGGGTGTCATGAGATTTGGCAAGAAAGGGAAGCTCAGTCCGAGATTCATTGGACCATTTGAGATCCTTGACAGAGTTGGGACGCTAGCTTATCGTGTGGCTCTTCCGCCGAATCTGGCCGGAGTACACAATGTCTTTCACGTCTCTATGCTAAGGAAGTACATGGCGAATCCTTAGCATGTTTTGAACTTCGAGCCGTTGCAGCTTACTCCGAACTTATCTTATGAGGAGAGACCAGTGCAGATCCTAGACAGGCAGGAGAAGAAGCTTCGGAACAAGCTGGTTAAGCGAGTCAAAGTCAGATGGCTCAACCATTCAGAGGAGGAAGCTACATGGGAGTCTGAGTCGAAGATGAAGATCGTTATCCCGAGTTATTCGGTGAGTTTTAATTTCGAGGACGAAATTTCTTTTAAGGGGGGAAGGATTGTAGAACCCGTAACTTAGACTACGTATAAACCATGAATAATTCTAGTATTTAAATTAAAAATGATTTTTTGTTGCATGAGTATTTAAAGTTAATTATTTTATTATTTCATGCAGTAGTTTGATTTTTACCATTTCAGTTATTTCAGTGAGGCCGGACTGGAGTTAGGAGTTTTGAGATAAAATTTAAGATTCAAGAAACATTTCCAGAATTTATTTTAGCTAGCAAGTAAGTTCATTTAAGTTAATAAGGAGGTTTGGGGATTTAATTTAATTACTTGAGGTGAGTAGGAAATAAGTTCATTTAAGTTCCAATAATTAAGGGTTTAATTCACTAAATTAATTAAAGGATTAGTGAGGCTTTTAAGGGTTATTAATTTACTAGATAATCAATATTTCTCCTTCCTTTTATAGTTAAGATTTCGGCCACCCCTATTTGCTAGAGCATTACCATGCCAACTCATCACCCTTTTGACCCATTCTTTTTGGTGATTAACATGCTAATCTTTCTTTTATTAGTAGTCCACCTTAATTAATTAATTATTGAGCATTATCCTAACCTAGTCCTAGCCTTTCATGTTCGGCCACTTGCATTCTAGAATCATCCAACATATCATTTGATAGCAACCATAATTCAAATTTCGAAACTAGTAGATTTGGTCTTGCTTGTTCCCCATTATATGGCAACCACTCCCTCACTCCCCTAACCAATATTATCCTCCCCTCTCCACCGAATTCAGAGTGTATGTGAGAAGAAAAAAAAAATCAGTGAGGTTCATAGCTTTTAAGAGGAGAGAAATCGAGCAAGGTAGAGAAGAAAGCTAGATCGCACCACTCCTCCGCGCCGCGTCGTCGTCGTTTCGTTCGTTTTCTTTCAAAACGAAACCAGGCATGCATATAATCTTTCTTGCTCTCCAATCAAGTCCTACTATTATTTATAAACATCACTTGTACATGATTTTATACAAGAAAACCGAAATATACCTCAAGCCTTTTCGAAATGCATGTGCAGATTTTTTTTCGACTTTCATGGCAGCTTCATGGTTTTCTCAAGTTTTGTGGTTTCAGGTGGATGGTTCGATTCCAAGCTCACTAGGCTAGATCTAGACACATACTAGGGTGTGTCAGGACTGTGATGGTCCATTCAAACAAGCCCCATGCATGACAGAAATCGAAAATAACAGCAGCTTCTCTTCCTTGCCATTTATGTTTCGAAATTCTGTGTGTGCTGTCAAAGGAGAAAGGATCTGATCTTGGCTGCCCCAAGGGCCTATAGCCATGGTTAGATCACTTCCGTAGCATGTCTAAGACGTGACTAAGTTGCCCTTTTGGTGGCTTGGTCCATGGTGCATCGGTTTTTAAATAAAACGCAAGAACAGCCCCTTTCCCCATTTCGGCCCTTCCTTGGTACAGCATATGAGTTTCGGTTTTGGTGGTTTGGTGTGGATCTTGGTTGGCCTATGGCCCTTAACCACGGTTCATACCATGCCCCAAGATGTCTAGGTCGTGCCATGGTCAATCAAATGACCACTGGAACGAGATGAGACAGCAAGCGAAGCACAACACCGCACACGCACGCATGAGTGTCCTCGGTAGGAGTTTTTGGTTGGTTGCTGGAATGGTGAGGATTGTGGCTGGCCTAGGGCCCCTAGCCATGGTTCAAATCATTCCTTGGGACGTTGGTAAGAGGTGTTGGTCGGAGGTTCAAGCCCCAATGGCCATTAGCCTCGCAAACGACGCAAGCAAACCAAGCACAGCTGCTGTATTTTTGGACAGCAACTTGCTGTGACGGTTCAGTGGCTCGTTCGAGTTCTCGGTCGGCTTTTAGTCTATGGGCTTGGACTGGACAGTGCCTCATTTAGTTAGGAAGGTCATGTTTTTGACCGTTTGTAATTCGGTTCATTTTTGAGGTCGTACGAGAATTTACGGTGCGATGTGCCAAATTGACTTTCGAAAGAGCGTTTCTTGTTTTGGCCTCCATTCACCTAGATTTTGGCCCTCACCATTTTAGGAGCATTATTTTATCATTTTAGGCGTATTTTAATCATGACTACATGACGGTTCAGTGTTGGTTCAGGTTGGTTCGGAGTCATGATTAAATACGAAGTCGGTAGGCGTAATTGTCACATTTTAGAATGTTATTGCATAGTTTGGTCCCATAAATCTATTGCATATTTTTGATGACATATTTAGGTCGCAGCGAGCCTGGGAGTGATCCAATCCAAGCAGTAAATTATTACAGGATATTAATTGTGTCATTTAATTATATTACGTGCATAAATATATAAAATGTTCATCTTTGAGATTATGCGATATTGCTTGTGGCCATTTCACTATCATGGGATTATTGCTAAATCCGGTCGCCAGTTACCGGTCCGATCGCCAGTTACCGGTCAGTTGAGTTTGTTTCACCCAATATACTGTGGCTACAGTCTGATCAAACGTATACTATTTTACCTGGTCGCCAGTTACCGGTCATGGGAGCATTTTATTATCCGGTCGCCAGTTACCGGTCAGTTTCAGTGCAGGGGCCACTTGCGTATACCATAATCTCACCAGGAAAATTATTACAGGCTATTTCAGTACAGGGCTCCAAGGAGCAAACATTTTTACCATGATATTTTCAGTTCAGTTATGCACGTATTATAATTAATCATGACACGACACTTTTACGATATGCCTCGTGACATGACATTTTTATTCCATGAAATTTTACTATAGTATTTACTCGTTATTTACGATATATGCATGTTGAGTCTTTAGACTCACTAGACTTGATTGTTTTAGGTTCTGATGATGCCGAGGCCGAGGGCGGGGACCAGTGAGCAGGCTCGAGTCGGCAGTAGTAGGACCCGAGGACCTCTGTTCAGCATTTATTTTTAATTGATGGCTCAAACATTTTAACTATTGTTGGAAAAAACTTTTTATTGTTATTTCGAAAAATGTTAATTTCTTCCGCTGCCACATTGAACATCAAACTTTATTTACAAGTTCATTTATGAAGGAGGCAATTTTAATTATTTAAAATGAAAAATTTTAATTTTTTCGCAAATTTCCAAGTACGGATTTCTAGGCCCTTATAGAAGAACTTGCTGTAGAACATCTCCTTGAACCTGTCCCAAGTGAGAGTAGTCAAGTCGACTGCGTGGGCGGCTCTCTCCCATCATAAGGACGCATAATCCCTCAGCATATAAATGGCGCACCTGACCATCTCTCATCTGTAAGTAGTCAAAGTGTAGCTCCAGTGATCTAACCCATCCCTCTACCAAGAAAGGGTCTATGGTACCCCGAACTCCTTCGGGCCGAGCCGCCTAAACTGCTTGTAGATATCGGTCTGTGGTTGGGGCACCTGCTGGGCCTGCTCCATCAGTGTAGTTATCCCCTCTAGCACTCGAGTAGCTGGGTCTCCTGGTGGTGGTGGTGGTGGTGATGGAGGTCCTCTGCCACCCACGGGAATCTCTTCCTTCCTATCGTTACTGGGAGCACGTCTGGGAGGCATATCTGAATACAGTCTAATTAATAAATGTAACTCGTCATGCATTTAATCTAGTTTTTAAAATAATAAATCCTTAAGTCGTAAAAGCAGTTATACATGAACAGTAACTCATCGTGAAGCATAAATCATGAAAACATGCAGGTGATAACAGTAAATCATTTTAAACATTAAAACATAAAATCTTACAGACTTGAGATTCGAAGACTGAGCTACAGAAGCTAGCGGTGGCACAATCTTAAACAGGACCCTTGCTCTGATACCAAATATGACGTCTACTGTTTTTTAAAAGTGCATGAAATAATTTTTTTTTGTAAAGCTCACATTTTGAAACTAAACATTTAAATAATCTGCATGCATGCAACCTTACTAAAAAAAATACAATTTAAAAATAATCTTAAACATTTGACTATTAAAAGACATATTACAATTGAAAATAATCGGACTGTTCCAAGTAGGTAATCACAAGCATGAGCAAATAAAAATACTAGTAATCATCAGTATATCGAAATGAGTGTATAAAATGTCCAAGTCCTCTCATCTCTCCCAAAATCATGATGTGCGGAAAAGTGTGGTCCTAGGGTTGTGCGGACATCCACGGCCTGCCGGCTCAGATTTTGGCCCCTCCATTCGTCTCAAAATCATGATCACCTGCATCACACACGTCTAGTGAGTCCAAAGACTCAACACACCTGCACCATGATAACAAATGCATATACGTAACAAGCAGCAGTGAAAAATATCGTAATCAACATACATTTCATGTCAGCGGTAAAATCATAAGCATAATCGTGACCTGTCCAAATATGTTAATAATCATAGCACATATCATCATGAAGACATATACATGTTCATTTTCTTAATTTCAATTCCGTTCGTCAGCTGTGACTTTCGTATTATCATGTAATTCGATGGATCCATCTACGTATAACCGAGGTACCCGACGGCAGAAGCATCAGCGACGGCATTACCCGTCCACTGAGCCCTAACCTTTCGTGTCATCTTGTTAGTCACAACCAACTCTCATCCTTCAAAAACGTGTCATCATATTCACCACTTAATTAAAAACATGCATATACATAATTTTTCCATTAAACCAATCATGCAACGTATTTATCGTAATTCCATAAAAATCATGAACATGATGCATAAACATTTAAAACCTGATAAATTTGTGCTAAGGCACTGCCAGGACTAAAATCTCACCATGGATGCCAAATGACCATTTTGCCCCTGGAAAACCCAAAATTACCATTTTATCCCTAGGCCTATCAATTTTGACCCGAAGCTTACCAAACTCCTTAAAACATTCCCAAAAATATTTTTAATCAGTCCTAGACATAATCTCGAGTCCATTTTACATCTTAACCGATTCGTTTTAAAACTTGGACCGTGGTCTCAGGTTTTAACCCGAATCGACTCGAAACTTAATCTAATTTTCCCAACCATTTTACCAGACCTTATAAACACTGAAAAGACCCTAAAATCATCAAAACTAAGCCACCAAACATTTCGGAATGGACCTAAAAGTTGTTGGATGTCAACTATTCCCCAAACTCGATCCCTAGTGCGGCCTCATCCGAATAATCGATGCTAGCTTACAACCGATGAATATAGCTACTGACCCACCCCTCTTGGACCCCCCTTAAGACCAAACCTAACCCTTCGAATCCACTGACTACACCGCCATGCAAGCCGCAGCTCGTCCGCGAACAAAACTCCCCAGACAACCCAACCCGCGATCTCTTCTGCCCTCTCAAGATCGATCGTCTTCAAAGGTGGCTCATGCAGCGTTTGAAACCTCCTTAGCCATGACTCAGACCTTGCATGATCTTTTATAGGCCTTGTATCGTTCCTCGCATCGCCCGTCCCTGTTAGAGTAGGTGCCCGTCGAGCCAAGTGTTGGCCGAGAGTTCATGTTGAAACTCTATGTATAAACAATCTTTATTTTAATAATTTTTGAAATTATTGTTTTGGCACATCCTTATCTGTATGCCAATGATTGTTACATAGATAAAGTCCTTGAATATACAAATAGTAGAAAGAATATGAGATGATCATGTGATGAGTATCATGAAACTCATATTTGGAATAATGTATATTCTAAACATTTCCAAGTCGATTCAGCCGCCGCAAAGAAGGATATAGGCCGCTCGAGTTTGAGACTAGTATCTGCGATGTGAGTACCATGTTTCATTGATAGAGGACATTGTGATGTCCGAGCATGCAGATAGGTGCTCCTTGTTGAGTGCACTGAACAACCCTCCATAAAGGGCTTTCCAAGTGGTTCTCATTTATCGAGTGGAAACGTCCTAGTTTATGGTTGTACACCATTAGTCCTTATGATCCTGGACAACATTGAGAATCTATATGCTAGCATTGCACTTTGGATTGTTTACCGACTCTCATGGGGTCATCAGGTGGCAAGGTTGGGTGTTTTGTTGAAACATGTAGGAGTCGATGCATTGTAGTCGGGGATTCAGCGCTTACCTACGGGAATGGATATCCTATGTAATCTCATGTATATGTAGTATGAATATCTGATTAGAGTATGGTGGTAATTATGAAAGGAGCTTCATAGAATACACTATGGATGCAACTACGACATGACACATAGTTTCGATTCTTTGACAGCTCTCGATATACCAATAATTGTCGAATCGGTCGAAATATATGAGATGAAGGGACCGTACTGTACGCTAACCATAATTGAATGGTTCTTGCAGACACTATCATTTGATACCTAGGGAATAATGTAAACGATGCTGCTAGCCGTTTAAAATGATTGGTTGGGTATATCAGACTTGAGTTCCGATGTTCTTATTATCAAGGAGTTGATAAGTAAGAATGGATCAATTGGGGTATGCTCGTATAAGGACTTGTTTATTCACGAATCACATAGAGATGTGAACCCACTACTAGTTGTATCAAAGAACCATTGAGGGTCACACAAGTGCTAACTTTCTAGATCCCGTTGGGAAGTAAAATTAGTTCAATGTGTTGAACGGCTTATAAAGAAGTTTATAAGCACAATAAAAATTTGAAGTATGACTTTTATAAGGGGAATGTGACTTTTAATTTGTGGAAGTGTTCCAAAATTAAAAGTTGATCAACTGAATAATGTATTTGAAAATTGTATTTTCATAAACATTATTATGGACTAAATTAAATTAATTCAAGTGTTGTATTAATTATACACTAGTGGACCTAGTAAAGTCCAAATAATTAAATTAAGTCAAGTGTTGATTTAATTAAATAACATTAGGCCTTGTAGATCCCAATTAGAAATAATTATTCAACTAGTGGGCTTGAGTAAATTTAAGTAGGGTTTAATGGGTCTCAAATTTGTTTTAGACATTTAAAATAAAATTCCATGGGCTTTGTAATTGTTACAAGCCCAAGTAAAAAGCATGCGAGGCATGTGAAAGGTTGGAGACAACTTTTTCATTAAACAATGCATGGCATGCTCATGCACTTTATCACTTTTTCATTCACCAAGAAAAATTCCTCTTCCCTTCTCTCCTCATGCGAGGCAGCTAAATTTTGAGGCTATTTCTCTCTCATTTTTTCTTCTTCAATTATTGATGAAAGCACAAAATTTTCAAAGAAAAATGCCTTGCATTTTCTAGTGCAAGTGTAAGGTGGATTTAGCTTGTTTGTGGTGGACCTAATTTGAAGGATGGAGTCCAAGAGCAAGGAAAGCTTGTATGCGATCAACCATTCAAGAGCCAAGTTGTTTACAACTTTATTGGAGCCAATAATCAATCCTTGTGATTGATATGTAAATTCTTAAAACACCCTATGTATGACATTTTGTGTTCTATGTTATTTGCTACACAACTAGTAAGGTGCTCGATTTTTCTTGTAGAAAAACATTTTAAAACTTCTGTTGCGTTTCTGGGCACCGTAACTGATCCCCTTGGGCTGCCCGAAACCTCCTTTTTGAAAAATAAAAAAAAATTGTTGGTCGGAATCCGACGATGGAGCTCCGGCAACGGCGATGACGACTAGGGTTTCCAAAAATGTTTTGGAATATCAAAGTGTCATGGGCCTTGAGTTGTTGGGTCATTAGATGGCTAACACAATTTGTGAATTTAAATGGAACAAAAGTGTTTTTGGTGAAAAATGTTTTATTGGGCCCTTAAGTTTAAATCCACAAAATTTGTATATATTTTATCATAAAATAAATAATTGAAGTTGGACTTTAATTATTTATAGTAAATCGTGATTTACAAGAAATTCGGTTACAAATAAATTAATTATAAATTAGACAAAGGAGTTTGTTTACTTTGTTGATTTAGTTTATAATCGTGACGGTTAGTGATTGGATCATGATATATAATATTGGATCAATTGATTATTGTGATAAGGAATTGATGGTGTATGATATGTGATATTATGCATGAATGATGATCAAAAGCCCAAGCCCAATTTTCTAGGTGTATGCTAGGATATTTTGTGTTGAATGATTGTAATAATTATCAATTTATAAGTAAGCTTGGTTTATGGCCTGTTCCCACCCCATGAGATGTATCCCTATTTGCCATGGATATTTATTTGTAAATATTAGTATAGTGGAAGATCAAGATTGGAATATGGTGGCTTTGATAATTACGAAGATCGAAGACGTGTAAATATTGGAAGCTTATGTAAAAGTTGCGTTTACATCCCATTCATTTCCCTAAGATTGGACCTAGGCCCGTACTTAGCTCACACAGGCAATTAGTATTGGGGCAATTGATCATCTTTTTTTAGTTTATTGTTTATAATATATGCATTATATATTACATGATATATTATAAATAATGAGTTTGTGTGTTATTATTATGATAATAACAAAGTTGCATGAATCCGACAAACATACAATCAAACATTGCAAGCTTTTAAACAAAATTAATGATGAGACCTTTCAAAATTAAAAACCCTAATTTGAATTAGATTCAAATTAATATCAAGCTCGAAAAAGAGAATTATAAAGGTGTTTATAATTTCCATATATTCCATCGACAATGGGTGCATGATGAACGCTACCCGTGCTCGGGGCTCGGCTCATCTTATTGGGGGGCCCCTGGACACAGGAAAGCTATGACATCCATTGACTTGGTGATGTGAACTACGTGTAACTCCCATGATTTCTGCTCATATTATTGAGGAAACTCATGTCGACCGTCCATTAAGGTTCAACATCGATGGGTAATGCTTGACACGTAAAGATGAACGACATCATATTATTTGGGTCCTAATCAAACGTGAGACAAAAGTTTACGTAAAGGGTTGCATGGAGATGCAATTGGAAACTACCTTTTAGGAATTATGATTGGCTGATATTATTCGGGATCATAGTTTGCTAATTGGACCTTACGTACCTACTGAGGAAAGGAGTTTCTCGTTTTCACTAGTGGGTTGCCATACTTTATATCTTACTAAATATTTTAAAATAGTCACTAACATTTATCTGTTTTACTTTTCAGTACAATTTTGACAATGTCTTCGATTCGCAATCCGATACCTGTAATACTCGACAAACACGTTTTAACTGGACCTAATTACATCAATTGGCTATGAAATCTGAAAATCGTCTTGAATTCGGAAAGGATAGCATATACACTTACTGAGTCGCCTCCTGTTGAGGCCCCGACTAGCTGCACTCCTGAGGAATTGCAGACTTACAAGGATTGTTGTGACCAGGACTTGCGAGCTAGTGTTATATGCAGACTTCTATGAATGATGAACTGCATAGGCGTTTTGAGGATGCAAAGAGTGCTGCTGACATTAATTTGCATCTCAAGGAGCTGTTTGGTGAGCAAACACGGTCTCTTAGGCATGCTACCATCAATGAGCTAATCACTTTACGCACGCGAGATGGAACCTCGATCCATGATCATGGCCTAAAGATGATTGGGCTCGTGGACAAGCTCGTTGGCATGGATCTTACTTTGCCTTCGGAGTTGACCACCGACGTGTTGCTCTTGTCACTGTCTAGCTCAATTGATTCTTTTGTGGTGAATTTCAACATGAACAAGCTAGAGCCTACCCTTGAGGAGTTGGTGAATATGCTTGTTACGTTTGAAGCCACCATCAAGAAAGAGAAGTCGATTCTTTATGTGGGTTCTTCATCTGGTACGAAGACTGGTCCACATGGGAAGGGAAAGAAGCGTTCTTTCCAATGTCCCAAGAAGAACATGCCCTTGAAGAGGTAATCTCCAAGTCCCGCTGTGGCAGCCATACCAGTGAAGGCTGACAAGACTGCTGATTTATGTCATCACTGCAAGAAGCATGGACATTGGAGGCGTAACTGTAGTGAATATCTTGCCCAGAAGAGTTCTGGAAACGATATGTTCTATATTGAAGTAAACATTTCAATTAACTCTACTTCTTGGGTATTGTATACCGGCTGTTGCTCACAAATCTGTAATGATTTGCAGGTGATGGGAAGAAGTAAGAGACTTAGGGAAGGTGAGACTTTCTTGAGGTTGGGCAATGGGGCAAGAGTTGCTGTGAAGGCTATTGGAGATGTTTACTTATTGTTGAACAATGATATTAAGTTAATTTTAAGATATGTTTTGTTTGTACCTGATCTGGTGAAAGACATTGTTTCTGTTTCTATGCTTGATAAAGATGGATATTCTTGTTTATTTAGCAAAGATTTTTGCAACATTTACAAGAATGAAGTTTTAATTGGTACTGGAGAACTTGAAAACGATCTCTATAACTTAAAATTGAAAGATATTCCACTAAACAATTGTACAAGAAATAACAACAATAAATAAGCGAAAACAAGATACTCTAAATTCGTCACAATTAAGGCATGCTCAATTAGGACATATTTCCCTAAGAAGGATGAACAATCTAGTGAGAGTATGCATGTTTGATATGTGTGATATTAATTCTCTCCCAACTTGTGAATCTTGTCTGAAAGGAAAGATGACCAAAATTCCCTTTAAGGGCCATGTAGAGCGAGCCAAAGGGTTATTGGATTCGATCCATACCGATGTGTGCGGTCCGCTTAGCATCACCACTAAGCATGGACATGCCTACTTCATCACCTTTACCGATGAATTTTCAAGGTATGAGTATGTTTATTTGATGAAATACAAATATGAAGCCTTTGAAAGGTTCAAGGAATTCAGAAGCAAAGTAGAGAAACATTTGGGACTAAACATCAAGTCACTTTGATCGGATCGAGGTGGTGAGTACTTGAGTGCCGAGTTCCAAGAGTATCTTAGGGAGAATGAGATTCTCTCGCAGTAGACTCTGCCTGCTACACCACAGTTGAATGGTGTTTCAGAGCATCGTAACCAGACTTTGATGGACATAGTTCGGTCTATGATGGGGTTCACGGAGTCGACGCCATCCTTTTGGGGATATGCACTTGAGACAGCGGCACTGTTGAACAATGTCCTTTCAAAGGCATTTGATAAGACACCATATGAGATATTGATGGGTAAGCCTCCCAAATATTCTTATCTTAGAATATGGGGATTCCCTGCTTATGTGAAGCAGACAGTGGGAGATAAATTGGATAGTCGATCTATTTTATGTTACTTTGTGGGATATCCAAGGAATTCAGTTGGATATTATTTCTATCATCATAAAGAAACAAAGGTGTTTGTTTCTAGGAATGCAACCTTTTTAGAAAATGAATTTTTCTATTGGATAGAAAAGGGGAGATGATAGAACTCGAAGAGGTTCGAGAAACACCCACAATTGATGAATCCACACCCGAAGAGCCAAGAGAGGAGATACAAGCTCCTAGAAGATCCGAGAGAGTCTCGAGACCGCCTATGAGGTATGGTCTGCTTCTTGAAGAGAGCCATGATGAGCCTAACCATGGATGTGATCCAATAACCTTCAAGAAAGCGTTATCTGATGCCGATTCATCCAAGTGGCTTGAAGCAATGGAATCTGAGATGAACTCCATGCATTCGAACCAAGTGTAGAATCTTGTGGATCCACCTGAGGGAACTGTTCAAATAGGGTGTAAATGGATTTACAAGAGAAAACTTGGGGCGGATGGGAAGGTATTGACCTTCAAGGTGCGATTGGTAGCAAAAGGATATACTCAAAGACAAGGAGTTGACTTTGAGGAAACCTTTTCTCCAGTTTCAATGTTCAAGTCTATAAGGATATTGCTACCCATAGTTGCATGGTATGAATATGAGATATGATAGATGGATGTAAAAACAGCCTTTCTTAATGGGGATATTAATAAAGAGATTTACATGTCTTAACATGATGGGTTTACATATATCGGAAGTGAGCATATGGTATGTAAACTTCAAAGATCTATTTATGGTCTAAAGCAGGCATCTAGGAGTTGAAACCTCATATTCGATGGTACAATCAAAGAGTTTGGTCTTACTAAGAATCCTGTGGAACCCTGTGTGTATAAGAAGGTCAGTGAAAGTCCTGTGACATTCCTGGTACTTTATATTGATGACATTCCACTCAGTGGGAATGATGTAGGGATGTTGCAATCAACTAAAATATGGTTAGCGAGTAAGTTCTTGATGCAGGACTTGGGTGAAACATCTTTTGTATTGGGGATACAGATCTATAGAGATATATCAAGAAGATTGCTTGGTCTCACCCAGTCCACATATATTGATACCATCGTAAGCAGTTCTCAATTGATGAGTCCAAGAGATGGCATCTACCAATGTGTCATGGCATGTCCATATCCAAGTCTCTGTCTCCCAAGACTGATGCAGAGATAGCGGCGATGACACGCATTTCGTATGAATCTGCAATTGGTAGTATCATGTATGGGATGATATCTACACGTCCTGACGTGGCTTATGCACTAAGTGTAGTGAGTAAACATCAATCGAACCCTGGTCTTCAACACTGGAAGCCGTGAAAGACATCCTCAAGTATTTGAGAAGGACCAATAAGTTGTTCTTTGTCTATGGGGGTGGAGAACTGAAATTGGAAGGCTATACCGACTCTAGCTTCCAAAGCGATATCGATGACTCAAAGTCAACCTCTGGGTTCATATTCATGCTCAATGGTGCTGCTGTCTCTTGAAAGAGTTCGAAGCAAGACAGTACTGCAGATTCCACCACTGAAGCAGATTACATTGATGCATCAGCTGCAGCAAAGAAGGCTGTTTGGATAAGAAATTTCGTCCAAGAGTTGGACGTCACTCCTAATGGAGTTGCTCCTGTCCCGGTGTTTTGTGACAATACGGGAGCCATAGCTCAAGCAAAGGAGCCTAGGTCTCATCAGAAAACCAAACATGTATTAAGTAAGTACTACATCCTCCGAGAAATTGTGGAAAGACGAGAAGTGTCGATTGACAAAGTCGGCTCCGCAGATAATATTGCTGATCCGCTAACTAAGCCTTTATCTGGACCATTATTCGAGAAGCATCGCAAATCAATGGGTTTGATGCATATGGGTAGTTGGCTCTAGTGAAAGTGGGAGATTGTTAGAGTAGGTGCCCGTCGAGCCAAGTGTTGGCCGATGGTTCATGTTGAAACTTTATGTATAAACAATCTTTATTTTAATAATATTTGAAATTATTGTTTTGGCACATCTTTATCTATATACTCATGCTAGTTGCATAGATAAAGTCCTTAAATCTACAAATAGTAGAAATAATATGAGATGCTCATGTGATGAGTATCATGAAACTCATATTTGGAATATGTATATTCTAAACAGTTCCTAGTCGATTCAGCCGACGCTAAGAAGGATATAGAACGCTCGAGTTTGAGACTAGTATCTGCGATGTGAGTACCATGTTTCATTGGTAGGGGATATTGTGATGTCCGAGCATGCAGATAGTTGCTCCTTGTAGAGTACACTGAACAACCTTTCATAAAGGACTTTCCAAGTGGTTCTCATTTATCAATTGAAAACTTTCTAGTTTATGGTTGTACACCATTAGTCCTTATGACCCGGGACAACATGGAGACTCTATATGCTAGCATTACACTTTGAGTTGTTTACCAACTCTCATGGGGTAATCAGGTGGCAAGGTTGTGTGTTTTGTCGAAACATATAGGAGTCGATGCATTGTAGTCGGGGATTCACCGCTTACCTACGATATGGATATCCTATGTTATCTCATGTATATGTAGTATGAAATATCTGATCAAAGTATGGTGTTAATTATGAAAGAGGTTTCATATATTACACCATCGATGCAACTACAACATGAAACATAGTATCGATTCTTTTACCGCTCTCGATATACCAATAGTTGTCGAATCGGTCGGAATATATGAGATGAAGGTACCGTACTGTACGCTAACCATAATTAATTGGTTCTTGCAGGCACTATCATTTGATACCTAGGGAATCATGTAAGCGATGCTGGTAGGCGTTTTACATGATTGGTTGGGTATTATCAGACTTGAGTTCTGACATTCTTATTATCAAAGAGTTGATAAGTAAGAATGGAGCAATTGGGGTATGCTCATATAAGGACATGTTTAGTTACGAATCACATAGAGATGTGAACCCACTGCTAGTTGTATCGATAAACTATTAAGGGTCACACAAGTGCTAACTTTCTAGATCCCATTGAGAAGTAAAATTAGTTCAATGTGTTGAACGGCTTATAAAGGAGTTTACAAGTACAAGGAAAATTTGAATTATGACTTCTATAAAGGGAATGTGACTTTTAATTTGTGGAAGTGTTCCTAAATTAAAAGTTGGTCAAGTGAATAATGTATTTGAAAATTGTGATTTTCATAAACATTATTATGGACTAAATTAAATTAATTCAAGTGTTGAATTAATTATACACTAGTGGACCTAGTAGAGTTCAAATAATTAAATTAATTCAAGTGTTGAATTATTTAAATAATATGGAGCCTTGTAGAGCCCAATTAGAAATAATTATTCAACTAGTGGGTTTGAGTAAATTCAAGTAAGGTTTAATAGGTCTCAAATTTGTTTGAAACATTTAAAATAAAAGTCCATGAGCTTTGTAATTATTACAAGCCCAAGTAAAAAGCATGCAAGGGATGTGAAGTGTTTGAGGCAACTTTTTCATTAAACAAAGCATGGCATGCTCATGCACTTTATCACTTTTTCAAGCATCAAGAAAAATTCCTCCTCCCTTCTCTCCTCATGGTTTAGGCCGAAATTTTGAGGTTATTTCTCTCCTAGTTTTTACTTCTTCAATTGTTGATGAAAGCACAAAATTTCTCAAAGAAAAATGTCTTACATTTTCTCGTGCAAGTGTAAGACGTTTTTAGCTTGTTGGTGGTGGATCTAATTTGAAGGAAGGAGTCCAAGAGCAAGGAAAGCTTGTAGAGGGTCAACCATTCAAGAGCCAAGTTGTTTACAACTTGGTTAGAGCCAATAATCAATCATTGTGATTGATAGGTAAATTCTTAAAACTGCCTATGTATGACATTTTGTGTTTTATGTTATTTGCTACACTACTAGTAAGGTGCTTGATTTTTCTTTTATGAAAAACATTTTAAAACTTCCGTTGCGTTTCGGGGCACCGTAACCGATCCTCTTTAAGTCCCTCCATTTCCATGCGATCTCCTCAATACAAAGCCATCTAAGGGACAATGCCACTCGATCTCCACCCTGCAACTTGTAGCCTCCCACGCTACCTTCTTAACTCCTTCAAACCATCACGTATCGCCCCTTAGTGACTAGAGATCGGTAGCCCCTCGCACAGGAGCAGAAAACCGTGAGTAACAATACAAAAAATTGCGATAAGGCTAGATAAAAAATCTCTCATATAAATGCATACACACAGCAGTATAAGACGTGAATGATGCCAAAAAAAAGGTTACATGGCGTGCCTTGATGTATATTGAACAAAAACTTTGAAGAACCGCGCGAAGGGAAGGCACCAGAGGGATTTGCTTTTCAAGATGAAGCTTGGCCGAAGCTTGGATGATAAAGGGCTGCTGAAATCGAGATGAATTGATAGGGGAAGAGGTGTGTCGGCTGGTGTGGGGATTAGGTTTAGGGTAAATAATAATTAGGTGCTAGGTTAAGGTTAACTAAAAGGGTTAAAGGGGCCCTAGTATAAAATTAAAGAGTAGAAAGTGGAATGGGAGTCCATTAAGCTTAAGAGTAACTCATTAAGTCCAAACACAAACCCGAAAAATTATTTCTTTTTTGGTAAATTTTCTAAAATATTACCCGAACCCTAAAAAAGTCCCCCATTTCAATAAATTTTTCTTACCGCTAAAAAATATGCTCTGGCGGGTAAAAATACACAACAAAGCCCATTTTTTGAAAAATACATTTAAAACGTCTTATATTAATCAATAAAAATTAATCATGTAATAAAAATATTTTTCCTTATAATTCCCCGGTCTCCGTTCCTCATTCGAGCGCGAAATGCAACTTAAAAATTTTTAATGCATGAACCTTTAAAATTTCATGTAATAAATCCTAGCATGCAGTAATTATGCACAAAATGCATAAAAATAATTAAACACATAATTTAAATAAAATCCAAGATTGCATGCATTTAGATCACGTGAATTAAATTCTTATACCTTACAATATGCATAAAACGAAAATAAGAAAATGGATACTTGTTTTTCATGCAAATCATATTCAAATACATATTTAGGGTGTGATAGATGAGAAATGAAAGAATTATGGCAAATTTTGCATATTTTACACATGAAATTCCGTTGACGATGCGAAGAACGGTGACGAGAAAACTCTAGGCTGAATTCCCTTGAAAAATTCGAAGCTTTTCTCTTGAAAATAAGTGTGTGCCGTGTGTTTGATTGAGGGGAAAAGAGTCCTTGTGTTGCTAGGGGGTGTGGCGTGTGTTTAATGAAATAATGAAGTGGAGTATGTGCTTAAATATTTAATCAAAACACTTAATAATAGCTTATGCTTAGTAACATGGTTAGTTAGGACCATTAAGCTCATTAGTGCATTAATAAAAAATTTCGTTTAGTAAAGTTCGTAAAATTATTATTTATGTTGTCAAAAAGTTCGTATTTTTTTTGAAAGTCGAATACCGACAAAAATTACGTCTCGTCATATAAAATCACCTCAAAAACTCTTTATTTTCAAAAATAATAAAAAGCATCAACCTTATTTTAAATAATTAAAAAAAATTATTTAATAAAAACATTTTCTATTTTTCAGCCCTAGGGCCCCGTTCCTCAGTCGCATCTCGAATAACCTTTAAAAATAAATTTTATGCATTCATGTAGAAAAATATATTTTAAATGTGTAAACATGCACACTATATTTAATTCATGCAATTAAAACTATTTTAATTAAAATACATAGAAAATTTAATAACTTGCATGCATGTGGTTCACGTGGACCTTAAAATTTTCGGTACGTTACAATCCAGTTCCCTTAAATTGAATTTCGTCCCCGAAATTCGCTTATACTCGATAATCAAAAAGTTTAGACTTAGTTCTAGTATCTCAATAATCCACGCTTCCGCTGCGCTACTCTGATAGAAAAAAAAAGTCTTAGGTTGTCTTTATGTCTCCTCAGTCACAATTAAATCTACCTTCTAAATCCTCGTTTGTGAATCTCAACTTACTACAACTCATGGTGACCTAGACCCATTTTTCTATAACCTCTAATTTCGAATTTTCTTACAATTCCCAATATTCAAAATGGATGACCACACTCATTGTATAATACTTTCCGTATCTTATTCCCAAAATGTTCATCAATTCTATCATATTTCAACATTAAAATCTCAAACGCATCCACTGACGATTAGATTTTCAAGCCTAAAATTGATTCATCCTACAATGCCCTTGATTAACATTACTTATAACATTATAATCAAGATATTCCAAGTTCTAAATATTGTTCACGTCTAAATCATCGAAAATTTATATCATTTAAACCATTCAGTTTTTACTTATTACTAAACTAGTCCTCAAATTCCTTAATAATTGCAAAATCATTTCTTAATTTCCTCGAAAATTATCAATTGGTTCTAAATTTCAAAAATTTCACAATTAACCCATAAGTTCTTGGCATTCCTAATTTCATTTTATAGGTTTCCGTTAAATAAAGTTCAATAATCTTAAGCTTATTGAACCCAAAATCAATTCTCATAATCAATCTTACCTTTCCATCAACAACTAAAATCACAAATTACCCATTTTATACTTCTAAATATTGACGCAGTCTTCGAATCATCATTCCATATATGAAAGTCTCAAAATTAACTCAACTAATAACCATGCATCATCAGTATTTTTCTTAGAAAACCTACATGTCCTAAAAGTATTCATAATCTTCACGATTAACTTATGACCCAAAAAGTACAACATCAATACTAAAACCCAAAAATCAATATAGTCAAATCTTTTTCAACTTTTACTAACCCCCAATAACCAAATTCTTAAACATATCCAATTTCACTACGAAGCCAGCATGCATGAAAATCATAATAATTTCTATTTCATTTCGTAACATGCATAAAAGTTCTAAAGCATATAGTCTTTACCATAAAAAAAATCATGCGACCCTGCAGGTTTAATCGTAAAAATCATTTATCATACATACTTAAACATAAATGTCATTAAACTTCAAAACGTGTTTAAACATGCAGCTTGAACGTATGAACCATGTAAACATGCAGGTGATAACATTAAAAAAATTTAAACTTACAGACTTGAGGCTTGACAACTGAGCTACCTGGCACTGACGGTGGCACAACCCTTAGCAGAAACATTGCTCTGATACCAACTTAAAAGTCCACTACTTGTTTTCTTAAAAGGTACTAGAATTTGTTTTTCCTCTTCCATAATTTCGACCGAAAATACTCTATAAAAATATATATATAATTTAAAATATAACTCACACTGTCTTATAAATAAAGCAATCAACTATATTTTTGAAATCAAAGGAAATAGTTTAAGAATCGTCAAATGTTTAAACTCCTAACTTAGCAATATTGCTAAAACTAACAACCTCGCAAAAACCACTCAAAAGCATAATAAAAGTCGTAAAAATTCTTAACATAAACTCTTAATCATAAGTGTGGAAAAACTAGCGCTGGTCCTCGGGTTATGGGCACCTTCAGTTCAGCAAGCTCTGTGGGGACCCGGACGCTAATTCATGTCTTAATCATTATTAATGTCCAATATAACAATTAAGAAAAGTGGGATTAATTTTTTTTTTATATAAATGCGGAAACGTAATAATGATCTATCTAATATACATGTCAAATATAAAAGTACAAGTCATGTACTACATGTATCTATCATAACTAGGTTCAACGACTAGACATCGAGTGCTGAATCCTATTATGCTTCTGGGCCCGGATCTCCACGCTAACTATCCTCTCTCATCGTCTTTCTGATCCTGATCATATCCCACCTGTTGTCATGCACACATACAAACAAGACAACAGCCGGATAACTCCGGTGATAATTACATTTCCAGTATAAATCATGTATACATGCAATCATATAACATATATAAAAGCATGAAATAGATATTCATAACATGTATCAAATCAAAAACGTAAATCAATACAAACTCTGAATATAACATGTATCAAATCCGACACATGAATCAACACAAAATCTGAATCACACTCAGTGAATCTTGGACTCTGACTCGACTCGTCCTAATCTAGGGATCCCGATCGGAATAAGAACATACACCCACCTACACTCCCGATCGGGGTGGTGGCACGTTCTTATTCACGGACTTTGGCTCTTTCCATATCGAACATCAATAATAGAAGAAACTCCAATTCTATCCACTTCGATATAACCAAACGTCCGGTGTCTTGGCGAATAAGCCACAGACTAGGCGTATCAACCTTGGTGAATCGGCCAAACCTCTGTGACAATGTGCATTGGCCCAGTGACGATTCAATCACTATCGGGTACCTCTGTCACGAGATCAATCGTCTACGACTAGGCGTATCAGCCCATGACTCAATGCATAAATCAATATACCAAAAATGACAATCACGTCAATTGCAAATAATCAATGCAATAAGATTAAGTATTTGATTTTGGGAAACTCTAGTCGAATCGAACTCGAGTTGTGCAATCCCGCATCAACATCAATTTATACCTTCCTCTTCTCGGTCTGACGAAGTCGAAGTCTCGAAGTCAAATCTGTCCATTTCAATATGGTAATAAAAAGGTCGAGGAGTGTAATATCAATACCCCAATCAAATCAATACTGGATATAATCAGAACTTAATCAAATTCTGTTTCTACGGCATCATTGTAAAATCTCAAAATACCGGCAATACAATATCAGTATACACAATCAACAACTCATCTGATCCAAATATGAATAATATCAATATACCCAGCAATACAGTATCAATCAAATATCAATCCCAACACCTCATAATCGATAACAATACAATTCTGATATCAAATCGGTCTAATCATAATCAAATTGATTCTGAAAATTCATAACAATTCCATACGGTATCTGTGCTTCGATCCCGTTTCGATTATACAATGTCTGATATCACAAGAACAACATATATGGATCATATCTGATTCTGGCAGTATCATAATTTCAAATCATCATAAAACATAAGCAAACTTACGCCCAGTTGATGCATGCGTCGATAGAAACTCAGTACTAAAGTTGGATTGAAAATCTAGCGGACGGATCGAAATATAAAGGCGTAAGGATTTTCAGCCTTTCTCTCTTCCATTCCTCGTTTCATATGTTGGAAATGAAGTATATATGTATATATATATCCTAAGTTGCATGTTTATGAAACGTGTCTACTTATCACAAATTTCAGGTGGCGCTCGGGCGGATCATAAAGTACCGATCGGGCGTCGAACACTCTGTTCGGTTACTCGGCTTGATAAACACTGGCGCTCGGGCGGTAAAAAACTACCGCTCGGGCGCCAAACTTTCTGTCCAAGCCCTAATATTCTCATCCCCTGGCGCTCGGGCGGTCAAAAATTATCGCTCGGGCGCCAGATGTTCTGTCCGAAGGGTAGACTTATGGTGCATTGGCGCTCGGCTTCTCCTCTCGCATCTTCCTTTTCTCTTGAAATCTCAATTATTTTAATTAATCAATATCTGATTACAGTGATAAATTCTCGGGCCTTACAAGCTCAACCATCAAGTCCCTCATTAACATCAACATCATGCTCACCTGTATCGATCATACCTAGTAAATCTATTGACTCAGAAAACCTTAATCATGATAACAAGTAATACATATACATCCACATGCTACAGTGAAAATACTCTTACTTAAAATATCTTTTCATGAACATGCATAAACTTAAACATTTTCATATCATCATCAACATATTCTATATCATCATATAGGTATATGTTTTCTTTTTTGTTGTATTCAGATCGTTAATTGTGACTTTTGTATTCGTATTAAAGGTCGATGGATCCATCTATGTGTAACCACAGTACTGGACGGCGGGGACATCAGCGACACTCTCACCCGTCAACTGATTCTTGGCCTTACATATCATCGTATCATAGTATTAGTCACAATTACTTCACTTCTTTCAACATTTCATATTTTCATCACTCTATAAAATTCATGCATACACTAGTAGAAAATCGCTTTTTACTTCGCATATTCAATGAAGTAATAAGGTAGTTAATTGCCGAAGTATATGGACGTGAAGTAATAGATGTACCTTTTACTTCGCATAATAACCGAAGTTGTATGATTGAAAATACTGAAGTCAACCGGTCCAGAATTGGACCGGTACAGAAGTAAGAAATGTGTTTTACTTCATCGATTATTTTAATTAATGAAGTAATATATTATATATAACTTCGTCTTAATTATTATTTAGCGAAGTAGTTTATAATATTTTACTTCACAATTTACATTGAGTGACGAAGTAATTCATCAGAAAGACTTCGTATTTATGTATTTTGGTGAGGTAATAGACACAAACAACTTCACAATTTATCCTATTTGTTGAAGTAAATATAATCTATAACTTCAGCATTTATCCTATTTGTTGAAGTATTTTATATTATGTTACTTCACAATTTACATTTAGTGACGAAGTAAATTGTTCGAAAAACTTCAATAATTTGTATTTTGGTGAAGTAATTGCGCAAAACAACTTCGTTTTTTCAGAACAGTGTTGAAGTAAATTAATTTTGTCACTTCGTCTGATTTCTTATTGACGAAGTATTTAATATTATGTTACTTCAAATTTGCAAATAACAACGAAGTAATTTACCTGTTACACTTCATTATTTTTTATTTTGATGAAGTAATTGTTAAAAAAAGACTTCGCAATATATGACTTAATACACTAATATAATTAAATTCATAAATTATCCATCTAAAAATGATGAATATCCACGAATCCACAATTACATATTCATCAATCCACAAATAACCCAAAAATGTATCTACAAAACCAAAAGTATATCCAAAAATCCACAATGACAAACAAAATATTTGTCCCAACATACACCATCCATTTAAGCACCTACATAGGAGTAAACAAATTCACTCCATTCAATTCTGACCTCTTCATATTAAGATTGGGCGTAATATTGGTTCTTGATGCATCCTGCAAACTGAAATTTGAAAAAGAAAATACATTAGATTATTCTATTTCAAATAAAAATTGACAGATATAAAATATATTAGTACTGGTAGAGGCAGATTTCATTTGAAAGTACGAACTTATTTCATTTGCATCTTGAAATAACACCGGATAAAAATTCATAACATGTCACCACTCTCCAAGCTGAGATAGCGCCTGTTGTTTCCATCTAGTCTACATCCATTACAGATTACCCCAATTGCATGAAGACAATTGCACTTACTAAACCAGAGATCCTAATCTCTGTTGAAGCCAACGCAAGAAAGATATTGGAAAAGAATAATGCAGCTCACGAAAAAACATATTACAGAAATCAAAAGGAAAATTGTCAAAAGACAGAAGTACTGAAGCTCATTCAATCAACACCGATAAATGAACTACTCAAGCAACAACTGGAAAGCATAAAAAAAATTCATTAGCAGTAATGCGAAGAAACAAAACAACAATAAAATAAGTGCAGTAAAAGCCAATTGAATTACTAAAAACCAAGAATCAATTTCCCACAACAAAAAAAATTATTTGAAGATACATTTTAAGTAAACTGCGCAAAAAAATTATCATTTTCTCAATCTGTCTATGATGGTAGTATAAGATGCAGCAGCATAAATTTTCCACCCAAACGACAGCTGTATTGTTTTATTCTACACCAACATGAATCAAATTAGGCACTTCGAAACCTTAATAAATTTTTTTTCCAGATAGTTATTACAATGGAACCTACACCTTCAAGATGGTTAGTTGCATTTACATTTGCGTGAGGACATATATAGACCAAAAAAACAAGAAAAGACAAAACCAGATCACCTTAAACTCCAACAAAATCTGAAGCAACCCAACTTCTTGTTTCAAGAAGCAAAATCTACTTAAAAGTAAGAACATATAGAATTTGTGGCACTTGGAAATGATACAAGAATCTTGAAAAAAAGACAACACTTACAGTCCAGAATCATACTCCCATATATGATTTCCTGGCTTCAAATTTCTTGATAAAACCAATAACCCACCAAATAAAACAAATTAAAAGAAAGTATTTTAACCAAAACATATATCAGCAATAAACAGAATAAACACAAAAGCTTAAGATTACAACATAGAAGATATGAAAATCAGGAACAAAATTTCTTTTTTTTATCACTAATATAAAATATATCACTATGACAACAATTCATCTCAAAAAATTATCTCAACAATAAAATATATCCCAATGGCAACACATTATCTCAACAATAAAATATATCTTAATGGCAACAATTCATCTCAATCAATCAACAAATTTATCCCAAGAAGAAACTCACCATCTTCTCCAACTGTGGATCATCGCAATCGACTATCTCTTTCATGTACCTCATGACACAATATCCACATTCAACCGAACCACTTTGTTTCAGATTACCCTATAATGGAATTGAAAAGTTAATGCAACAATCACAATCTAATTAATAACCACTACCAATTCATGTATTCATAAATAAGTACGATACATACCGTCAATATTTTAAAACCTAGCCCTTTAGAAATACCCTTCGAGGCATTGTACATCTTCACCCCACTACATTTTAAAAAGTAAGAAGTTATTTTTTTGCATATTTATAAGTTAATGTATTCAAAATCAACATAAGCTACTACCTACTTTGTCACAATAGTTTTCCATGTATCATCTCGGTTCCTGTTAGACGTAGAATCCAATAAATATATCATATTCTTATCTTCGTTGATGATTGTCAAGATCCAATGGTACCTGAAAAAATGAAATTACAGCATTGACTATCATGAAGTAGAAATCTATAAATAACTAAATTCTTACCCAGTGTTGTATGGGATGAGGCAGATGCTATCTCTACACACTGCTTCCAACTGGTCAGCAATATGTTGTGATAAGTCACGGCCATATGTGCCAATCGGGCATGTAGGTATATTACCGGGATCCACAAACGAAAAATAATCAGCCTTGTCTTTTTTCTTCAAATATTTGGAGAGGTGACAGCATGATATAGATGCACAAATATATCGTTTAGAAAATTTTCAAAATATGAACAAGTACCATAAAAAATATTATATAAATACACAAATATTGTAAGTTAGACAAATAACCCATGTAAACTAAAATTTGTCTAGCACCTATCTCCCTCATCTCCATAAAGCGTAAGATATCTTCTCTTAGCAACCGTATGCTTTTAGGACTGTCCAAACTTAGCGTCCTCAAACTCAATGTATATGGTATCCGATTCATTCAGCAATCTAACAACATGAGAGTAGATATACTTGCACGACATGGGTAATGTTTTCTCAATTTCTTTGAAATTGTCGCGCTGACCAGGAACATCCGCAAGCGCAAATGATTGAGGTTTCCCCTTCCTCTACAATTTAAAATATTATTCATACAAGTATTTTAAAATAAAACATTGTTCGAGCAACATATCTGACATCTGCAAACACAAAGTCAAATGAAAACCTAAAGTACCTTTTTCGTTGGAAAAATAACCAACTCTTTATGCCAACCAACAATGATTCCAACAGCATCATTGATGATTGTTGGTCCAAACTTAATTGGGATCGAAAGCTGTGCTTTTTATTCTAAGACAACATCAATAGATACCTTGAAGTTCTCTTCCCCAAGTGGAACATGGTGAATCATAACATTTGGACCTCCTTCTGATATTATTGTGCCATAAGCCACCATGTTTTCGCGTTCATTTACAGCCAGGTGACATTTTTTCCCCTTTCAAGAACAAAAAGACATGATATATTTTTATATGGAGGTGAATAGAATTTAATTGACAACAAAATTCAGAGACATACAACCTTCGTATTTGAATTGCCGCAATCATAAACTTCTTCCACATCATTTGACAATTTTGAGTCTTTCACTCCTGAGAACTTGTTTGATGCTACAGTCTCAGAAGATCGATCATTGATTAATGGAATCACAGCAGCAAGTTGAGACCTCAGCATCTCCAATTCAGCTTTCAAAATTTTAGTCTCCTTCGATTGTGCTTTTACATTTTCAATCACAGCTTTTGAGATTGTTTCTCTCTTCTTTCTTGGAGTTTCAAAGTATACTTGTGGTTCTACGAAACCTCCCACACCTCGAACCCTTCTATAGTGTTCTTGGCATCCTAAGGCAGCGGTTAACACGTCATTCATTCCAGAAGATTTGAACTCTCCTTTGCCTTTCTTTTTTTCAACAATTCATCCTACAATTGGAGACATGACAAATCAATTCACAAACTACAGTGTTATTTATCTAGGCAATATGGCGATTGAATAAAACTAAACATTTACAATTTTTTCAGCTACTTCTGATGTCTCCGAACATGTCATGTTGCCAGATTTGTCTTCTCGAGATTTACGCCAAAGCACAGATCTATCAACTTCCTCATCTTCAGCAACCAATTTTTTGTTCCGCTACAATTTCAAAACTCATATGTTTAATAACATGAAGAACATGCTAAAAATTACAAATATATTGCTCTGTTTCTTAGCAGTTCAGCCTCCAAGCCGATGTAACCCTTGCGAGACATTCTGTGGTGATATTTACAATGCATGGTCCGTTGTTTTTGTTTTTCATGAGTAACCTGCATCATTATGTTGGCTCAGTTAAGTATTGAATTTAATAAATTCGTGAGGAAACATATCAATTATTAAAGTACCTCCCATGATGGATCCAGTCTGGCATCCACAAATGCTTTCCAATCCGCTAGTGGGAGTTGATACTGACTTGGTGGAGAAATCAACTTTTCAGGATTATCTTTGTTCGGCCAAACAAATCTATTAGTCAATTTGTTTTTGAAATCTCGCCACTTCTGAGATGCTGAATTCATCACAGCATACTCACTTTCTGGCGCTAGTTCAAAGACATTCTACAACAAAAACAGATTAGTTAGAGGTGCAAGTATGACTGTAAATTCAAATTGAAGATTGTACTTACCGAAATCCCTTCCCACAATTTTTTTTTTATGTTTTCTGGAACTTCAGGCCATGAATTTATACTGATTGGCACCATGGCTCTAGCAAAAGAACCAGTGTATGATTGTAAAGCCCTTCCATTTGCATTGTATGCTGGCCGCCCCATGTCATCATAATCAATCTTTGCTTTTTTCCCCCATCTGGCAGTAGCAATTAGTTTACCCATCAACGTAGGGCCTCGCTTGTTCCTCTGCACATCTACAGGATGTTCTTCTCCATCAGTAAGTGTAGGTTGCTCTGCATTAGTTACTTCATTTAGCTTATCATCATGTACTCCTTGTATCATCTCAACTGTAGCATTTGTTTCCTTTTTTTTACGACCCATTGAGCCTTTTTCTACATATTTACATGAATGAAACCAATGTTAAAACCTACACAATAACATTAACCATTAAAATAACATAAACAATAATTCTAATAAGACATGCATAAACATGACATAAATAATAACAGAAACAATAATAACATAAATAATAAACCTGACTTGTAGAAACCAGACATAAATAATAGCAATGAGGTTATGTTTATAGCATAACAAAAAACATGACATAAAAGTGAAAGACATCATTTTTTCTTGTTCGTTTCCCAGCCACCCTCAGTTTCTGATCCAAAGTAACTTTCATGAGCCGGAATACAATGATTATCAACATCATCAATTGTTCGAGAATCAGGAATACTAGTCCAACCATCATCATCTCCCTCGTAACATCGATTTGGCACAGGGAGTACAATTGACCACCATTTTTGTAATGGGTCATCAATATAAAAGAATTGATTGACTTGACTTGCAAGGACAAATGAGCCATTCTTGTGCCCTATTTTGTTCATATTGACCAAGGTGAATCCACATTCATCATTTTTTATTACTCCTTTGTCATTTGCAACCCACGCACACTTGAAAAGAGGAACTTGAAATTGATGATAGTCCAACTCCCATATTTCTTCAATCACTCCATAGAAAGTCACATCAGTCATCAAGGGATTCTTATCTTTGGCACTACAGACAAGCATGGTGCTAGCAACTAGAGAAACCCCACTGTTTTGGCAAACTCTCTCATCATCCCGTGCCTTTGTTTGGTATAAATTGCCATTTATCACGTAACTACTATATTTAATGACTTGCCCACGTGGACCATGAGCCAGCCATGTCAATGTTGATGTCATTCGACCATTGCAGCTATCTATTTCAGCATCCACCTGACATTTATACAATTAGAATAGGGTGATTAAAATACCAGCTCCAAACTGTTCACCGCAAAATGCATAAAGCAGATTTATCCACCTAACCTTTGCACGAAACCAGTCAATGAACTTCTTATTGTGAGCATCTTGTATCCACCTTTCATCTTTCTCTTTTTTCGGAAACATTGACTTCATGAAATATTTATGTTCACTGTGGAAATATTTATATAGCAATTTGTGTTGGATATTAAATATTGACAATCACATGGGTGCAGAATTATAGAATAATGCAATACACTTACATAATGTATGGAGATACTTCTTTTGTATTTTCCAGCACAGTCAAATGTGCTTGTTGAAGGTCAACTTGTGGCACTATAATTGGTGTTTTGCATGCTAAGAAGCCAGCAATGTTTGATTTGGGATCGCGATTTGATTGAGGGACCCCAAAAGGATCAAGGTCATTTAGGTATTCCGAACAAAACTCAATTGCTTCTTCGGCTGAATATCTCTGAACAATGCAACCTTCAGGATGTTTTCGACTGCCTACATATCTCTTAAGCACCTTCATGGATCTTTCGAAAGGGTACATCCACCGGAAGTACACTGGTCCACATAATCGAAAATCTCGAACAAGATGAACTGTTAAGTGAAGCATGACATCGAAGAAAGAAGGGTGGAAATACTGCTCCAATAAGAAGAGTGTAACAACCAAGTCAGATTGCAGCTTATCTAACTTGGCTACATCTATCACCTTGCAACAAATATCTTTGAAGAAGAAGCATAATCTTATGATGGCATATCTAACATGTTTTGGTAACGCATCACGTATGAGTATTGGCAGGAAATGCTGCATTAGAACATGACAATCATGAGATTTCAAGCCAATCAATTTCAACTCAGACAAGGACACAAGATTTTTCAGGTTCGATGAGAAACCTTCTGGGACTTTTATATCCATTATCGACTGAAAAACTTCTAACTTTTCTTTTTTTGTGAATGAGCATGCAGCAGGAGGAAGATATGTTCTTTTTTCACCAAATTTAGGTGTCAATTCAGGCCTAACTCCCATTTGAACCATGTCCAACCTAGCTGCCACATTGTCCTTGTTTTTTCCTTTAACATTCATCAAAGTATTAATGAGAGATTCGAAGACATTTTTCTCTATGTGCATCACATCGAGACAATGCCTAACATGCAGGTGTTTCCAATAAGGAAAATTGAAAAAAATTGATTTCTTCCTCCAACGTTTTCTGAAATCTGTTGATCCAAAATCTTTTTCTTCTTTACTATTTTCCAAATTATTGTCCTTTGCATTCTTTCTCTTTTTACCTTTCACACTAATCTTCTTTCCGAAAACACACCTTATGTAAGAAAGCTTGTCAAACAAAGCAACCCCAGATAATGGTGTAGATGATTCTCCATGTTCTTCCATACCATCGAACTCTTTCATTTGCCTCCGATATAGATGAAACCGTGGTAGGAATCGTCTATGACCAACAAATGATATTTTCTTCCCATTTTCCAAATGCTTTGCACAAGTATCTTCTTTGCATACTGGGCATGCATAATAACCATGTGTAGTACATCCACTAAGGTTACCATAGGCTAGAAAGTCATTGATGGTCCATAATAAGACTGCTTTAAGAGTGAAAAATTGTCTTCGATAAGCATCATAGACATCAACAACTCCATCTCACAATCGTTGCAAATCTTCAATTAACAAATCAAGATAGACATCTAAATCGTTTCCTTGCTGTTTAGGCCCTGAAATGAGCATAGTTAGCATGATGAATTTTCTCTTCATACACATGTTTGGAGGCAGATTATAGGTGACCAACATAATTGGCCAGCAACTGTACTGACTACTAAGGTTGCTATAAGGATTAATGCCATCAGCTGCAAGTGCCAGGCGAAGATTTCTTGGTTCACTTTCAAAGTCGGGCCACATATGATCCACCAACTTCCAAGATGGTGAATCAGCTGGATGACGTAACTGACCGGGAACTCTTCTGGTTTCTGCATGCCATGTTAAATTTATGGAGGTATGTAGAGATTTAAACATGCGCTTAAATCTTGGTATGGGAGGAAAATACCACAACACCTTTGCAGGAACACCTTTCTTCTCAACGTTCTTCTTGGTTAGCTTCCACTGTGACAAGCCACATTTAGGGAAGTTTACGCAGTCTTTATATTGCTTCCTATAAAGAATGCAATCATTGGAACAAGCATGAATCTTTTCATGACTCAACGCCAAACAACTCAATGTCTTT